>NW_027039715.1:0-15000 GCF_034236695.1 Oncorhynchus nerka | reverse complement strand
GAGAGAGAGAGAGCGAGAGATAAGGAGAGCGAGGTAGAGAGGGAGCGAGAGGGAGAATATATATATATAGAGAGAGAGAAAGAGGGAGAAGATAGAGGCAGAGACAGAGAGAGAAAGAGAGGATGAAAGGTGGAGAATATGGCGAGGGAGACAGAGAGAGAGAGAGAGAGAGAGAGAGAGAGGTGGGGGGGTGCTTTGTATGTACACCTGGCCACCCTGCTTCTCCTCTCCCCTCCCATCTTCTCCTCTCCCCTCTTCTCCCCTCTTCTCCTCTCCCTCTTCTCTTCTCCCCTCTTTTCTTCTCTTCTCTTCTCCTCTCCTCTCCTCCCCTCCCTCCCCTCCTCTCCTCTCCTCTCCTCTCTCTCCTCTCCTCTCCCCTCTTCTCCTCTCCTCTCCCCTCTCCCTCTTTCTCCCCTCTTCTCTTCTCCTCTCCCCCCTCCTCTCCACTCTTCTCCTCTCCCTCTCTCTCCTCCTCCTCCCCCTCTTCTCCTCTCCCCCTCTTCCCCTCTTCTCTCCCCTCTCTTCCCTCTCCTCTTCTCCTCTCCTCTCTTCTCCTCTCCCCTCTTTCTCCTCCTCCTCTCCCCTCTTCTCTCCTCTCCCCCTCTCCTTCTCCTCTCCCCTCTCTTCTCCTCTCCCCCTCTTCTCCTCTCCCCTCTTCTCCTCCCCTCTCCTCCCTCTTCTCCTCTCCCCTCTTCTCCTCCTCTCTTCTCCTCTCCCCCCTCTTCTCCTCTCCCGGGGTGATAATGCTCAAATTGCAGCCCTGCCTAATAACAACCTTGAGGCTCTTGAAATGTAGTTATTTTATCGCTGTAAGAGGAAAGCTTTCATCATATTTACCCCCACCCTGTCACCCCCACCACCCCCGAGGTATCTGATATTGACAATAAAACAGGACAGGTGGGGGAAGGGTGAGATTTAGTGATCGCGCTCCAACTCAGGCTTTCATTAAGACCTTCACCACCAGAGCCTGAAAACCTTCAGGCTCTAACAGGACCATATCACAGACTAGGCTCTTTAATGTGGACGAATCACTGAGTGGCCCTTTAACTGCAGAGCTTTAGAGGTGTTTACTCAGCTTCACTATGGGGCGGTGAAGAGAGACACATGACATCACTCATACTATGGGGGGGGGTGAAGAGAGACAGATGACAATATGACATCACTCATACTATGGGGGTGAAGAGAGACACATGCCAACATGACATCACTCATACTATGGGGGTGAAGAGAGACACATGACAATATGACATCACTCATACTATGGGGGAGGGGTGAAGAGAGACACATGACAACATGACATCACTCATACTATGGGGGTGAAGAGAGACACATGACATCACTCATACTATGGGGGTGAAGAGAGACACATGACATCACTCATACTATGGGGGTGAAGAGAGACACATGACAACATGACATCACTCATACTATGGGGGGTGAAGAGAGACACATGACAACATGACATCACTCATACTATGGGGGGGTGAAGAGAGACACATGACAACATGACATCACTCATACTATGGGGGGTGAAGAGAGACACATGACAACATGACATCACTCATACTATGGGGGTGAAGAGAGACACATGACAACATGACATCACTCATACTATGGGGGTGAAGAGAGACACATGACAACATGACATCACTCATACTATGGGGGGTGAAGAGAGACACATGACAACATGACATCACTCATACTATGGGGGGGGGTGAAGAGAGACATGACATGACATCACTCATACTATGGGGGTGAAGAGAGACACATGACAATATGACATCACTCATACTATGGGGGTGAAGAGAGAACATGACAACATGACATCACTCATACTATGGGGGTGAAGAGAGACACATGACATCACTCATACTATGGGGGTGAAGAGAGACACATGACATCACTCATACTATGGGGGTGAAGAGAGACACATGACATCACTCATACTATGGGGGGTGAAGAGAGACACATGACATCACTCATACTATGGGGGGTGAAGAGAGACACATGACATCACTCATACTATGGGGGGTGAAGAGAGAACATGACAACATGACATCACTCATACTATGGGGGGTGAAGAGAGAACATGACACATGACATCACTCATACTATGGGGGTGAAGAGAGACACATGACATCACTCATACTATGGGGGTGAAGAGAGACACATGACATCACTCATACTATGGGGGTGAAGAGAGACACATGACATCACTCATACTATGGGGGGGTGAAGAGAGACACATGACATCACTCATACTATGGGGGTGAAGAGAGACACATGACATCACTCATACTATGGGGGGGTGAAGAGAGACACATGACATCACTCATACTATGGGGGGTGAAGAGAGACACATGACATCACTCATACTATGGGGGGTGAAGAGAGACACATGACATCACTCATACTATGGGGGGTGAAGAGAGACACATGACAATATGACATCACTCATACTATGGGGGGTGAAGAGAGACACATGACATCACTCATACTATGGGGGGTGAAGAGAGACACATGACAACATGACATCACTCATACTATGGGGGTGAAGAGAGACACATGACATCACTCATACTATGGGGGTGAAGAGAGACACATGACAATATGACATCACTCATACTATGGGGGTGAAGAGAGAACATGACAACATGACATCACTCATACTATGGGGGTGAAGAGAGACACATGACATCACTCATACTATGGGGGGTGAAGAGTGACACATGACAATATGACATCACTCATACTATGGGGGGGTGAAGAGAGACACATGACAACATGACATCACTCATACTATGGGGGGGTGAAGAGAGACACATGACATCACTCATACTATGGGGGGTGAAGAGAGACACATGACATCACTCATACTATGGGGAGGTGAAGAGAGACACATGACATCACTCTTACTATGGGGGGGGTGAAGAGAGACACATGACATCACTCTTACTATGGGGGGGTGAAGAGAGACACATGACAATATGACATCACTATGTGCCCTCTTACCTGCCTACCCACTACTTACCTAACCTACCTTACCTGCCTACCCACTACTTACCTAACCTACCCTCTCCTACCTTACCTGTCTACCCACTACTTACCTAACCTACCCTCTCCTATCTTACCTGCCTACCCACTACTTACCTAACCTACCCTCTCCTATCTAACCTGCTTACCCACTACTTACCTAAGCCACCCTCTCCTACCTTACCTGCCTACCCACTACTTACCTAACCTACCCTCTCCTACCTTACCTGCCTACCCACTACTTACCTAACCTACCCTCTCCTACCTTACCTGCCTACCCACTACTTACCTAACCTACCCTCTCCTATCTTACCTGCCTACCCACTACTTACCTAACCTACCCTCTCCTATCTTACCTGCCTACCCACTACTTACCTAACCTACCCTCTCCTATCTTACCTGCCTACCCACTACTTACCTAACCTACCTTACCTGCCTACCCACTACTTACCTAACCTACCCTCTCCTACCTTACCTGCCTACCCACTACTTACCTAACCTACCCTCTCCTATCTTACCTGCCTACCCACTACTTACCTAACCTACCCTCTCCTATCTTACCTGCCTACCCACTACTTACCTAACCTACCCTCTCCTATCTTACCTGCCTACCCACACTTACCTAACCTACCCTCCCTATCTTACCTGCCTACCCACTACTTACCTAACCTACCCTCTCCTATCTTACCTGCCTACCCACTTACCTTACCTAACCACCTTCTCCTCTTACCTTACCTGCCTACCCACTACTTACCTAACCTACCCTCTCCTATCTTACCTGCCTACCCACTACTTACCTAACCTACCCTCTCCTATCTTACCTGCCTACCCACTACTTACCTAACCTACCCTCTCCTATCTTACCTGCCTACCCACTACTTACCTAACCTACCCTCTCCTATCTTACCTGCCTACCCACTACTTACCTAACCTACCCTCTCCTATCTAACCCGCATACCCACTACTTACCTAACCTACCCTCTCCTATCTTACCTGCCTACCCACTACTTACCTAACCTACCCTCTCCTATCTTACCTGCCCTCCCACTACTTACCTAACCTACCCTCTCCTATCTTACCTGCCTACCCACTACTTACCTAACCTACCTTACCTGCCTACCCACTACTTACCTAACCTACCCTCTCCTACATTACCTGCCTACCCACTACTTACCTAACCTACCCTCTCCTACCTTACCTGCCTACCCACTACTTACCTAACCTACCCTCTCCTACCTTACCTGCCTACCCACTACTTACCTAGCCTACCCACTACTTACCTAACCTACCCTCTCCTATCTAACCTGCCTACCCACTACTTACCTAACCTACCCTCTCCTATCTAACCTGCCTACCCACTACTTATCTAACTTAGCACCATCTGGTGCCCTAACCAGAATACAGGGGGTGGTCCGTCCAGGTCTTACCTAGTGTGCCTAGACAGTGAATATACTATGGGTATATGTATGCCCACGGGCCTCTTGGCTAAACACTCCCTAGGTGCCTCCCCCTTCTCCCCTGGGAACAAACCAAACTGAATTTTACAAACAATTTCACAATCAAAAACAGTCCTTTTTGTCGTAGACATACCTTAGTAGGACCAGCTACAAAAACACTGGCAACAAATTATACCTCCGCGCAACAACGAAAACACAGGCCATACTAATCATCTCCCTCTGAGAACAACCAACACAGCTATCAGCCTCCTCTCTCAGTAATCATCTCTCCTCTGAGAACAACCAACACAGTGTATAACCCACAGCTATCAGCCTTCTCTCTCAGTAATCATCTCTCCTCTGAGAACAACCAACACAGTGTATAACCCACAGCTATCAGCCTTCTCTCTCAGCAATCATCTCTCCTCTGAGAACAACCAACACAGCTATCAGCCTCCTCTCTCAGCAATCATCTCTCCTCTGAGAACAACCAACACAGTGTATAACCCACAGCTATCAGCCTTCTCTCTCAGCAATCATCTCTCCTCTGAGAACAACCAACACAGCTATCAGCCTCCTCTCTCAGCAATCATCTCTCCTCTGAACAACAGAACACAGTGTATAACCCACAGCTATCAGCCTTCTCTCTCAGCAATCATCTCTCCTCTGAGAACAACCAACACAGCTATCAGCCTTCTCTCTCAGCAATCATCTCTCCTCTGAGAACAACCAACACAGTGTATAACCCACAGCTATCAGCCTTCTCTCTCAGCAATCATCTCTCCTCTGAGAACAACCATCACAGTGTATAACCCACAGCTATCAGCCTCCTCTCTCAGCAATCATCTCTCCTCTGAGAACAACCAACACAGTGTATAACCCACAGCTATCAGCCTTCTCTCTCAGCAATCATCTCTCCTCTGAGAACAACCAACACAGTGTATAACCCACAGCTATCAGCCTCCTCTCTCAGCAATCATCTCTCCTCTGAGAACAACCAACACAGTGTATAACCCACAGCTATCAGCCTTCTCTCTCAGCAATCATCTCTCCTCTGAGAACAACCAACACAGCTATCAGCCTTCTCTCTCAGCAATCATCTCTCCTCTGAACAACCAACACAGCTATCAGCCTTCTCTTTCAGCAATCATCTCTCCTCTGAGAACAACCAACAGAGCTATCAGCCTCCTCTCTCAGCAATCATCTCTCCTCTGAGAACAACCAACACAGTGTATAACCCACAGCTATCAGCCTTCTCTTTCAGCAATCATCTCTCCTCTGAGAACAACCAACAGAGCTATCAGCCTTCTCTCTCAGCAATCATCTCTCCTCTGAGAACAACCAACACAGTGTATAACCCACAGCTATCAGCCTCCTCTCTCAGCAATCATCTCTCCTCTGAGAACAACCAACACAGTGTATAACCCACAGCTATCAGCCTTCTCTCTCAGCAATCATCTCTCCTCTGAGAACAACCAACACAGCTATCAGCCTCCTCTCTCAGCAATCATCTCTCCTCTGAGAACCACCAACACAGTGTATAACCCACAGCTATCAGCCTTCTCTTTCAGCAATCATTTCTCCTCTGAGAACAACCAACACAGTGTATAACCCACAGCTATCAGCCTTCTCTTTCAGCAATCATCTCTCCTCTGAGAACAACCAACACAGGTATCAGCCTCCTCTCTCAGCAATCATCTCTCCTCTGAACAACAGAAGACTGGCTTTCATAGCTGGAGAAGGAGTCTAATGGGACACAGCTGTATCCTGACAAGGGGGCGGGGTCAGCTCCAATTAGCCATGGAGTCGACCAATCAGCAGCTCGGGGGATTTCAGGAAGCCATCCTGAAACACACACATAACAAACCACAACACAGAAACTGGGGAGAGTAACAACGTGTAAAACAACACATTGTACTGCACCTATCATACTACTATGACTGACCCTGTACAACAACACCTATCATACTACTATGACTGACCCTGTACAACAACACCTATCATGCTACTATGACTGACCCTGTAAAACAACACCTATCATACTACTATGACTGACCCTGTACAACAACACCTATCATACTACTATGACTGACCCTGTACAACAACACCTATCATGCTACTATGACTGAACCTGTACAACAACACCTATCATACTACTACGACCCTGTACAACAACACCTATCATACTACTACGACCCTGTACAACAACACCTATCATACTACTATGGCTGACCCTGTAAAACAACACCTATCATACTACTATGACTGACCCTGTACAACAACACCTATCATACTACTATGACTGACCCTGTACAACAACACCTATCATACTACTATGACTGACCCTGTACAACAACACCTATCATACTACTATGACTGACCCTGTACAACAACACCTATCATACTACTATGACTGACCCTGTAAAACAACACCTATAATACTACTATGTCTGACCCTGTACAACAACACCTATCATACTACTATGACTGACCCTGTACAACAACACCTATCATGCTACTATGACTGACCCTGTAAAACAACACCTATCATACTACTATGACTGACCCTGTAAAACAACACCTATAATACTACTATGTCTGACCCTGTACAACAACACCTATCATACTACTATGACTGACCCTGTAAAACAACACCTATCATACTACTATGACTGACCCTGTACAACAACACCTATCATACTACTATGACTGACCCTGTACAACAACACCTATCATACTACTATGACTGACCCTGTACAACAACACCTATCATACTACTATGACTGACCCTGTACAACAACACCTATCATACTACTATGACTGACCCTGTACAACAACACCTATCATACTACTATGACCGACCCTGTAAAACAACACATTACAATGCACCTATCATACTACTATGACTGACCCTGTAAAACAACACATATGTGTCAATCACAAACATACAGTGTCTATACTACATGCTACCATGACTAGGTTTGGCTTTCTCCCTGCTGTCTGTTTCTCCCTGCTGTCTGTTTCTCCCTGCTGTCTGTTGTCCCTCAGAACATCAGAGAAACTAGCTGTGGCCATGGTGACTGTGTGTTGCCTGCTCTGTTATATATGAATGACGCTAGCACCACCTGGTGATATATTGTTTTATATAAATTACTCTAGCGCCACCTGGTGATGTAATATTTTATATAAATGACTCTAGCGCCACCTGGTGATGTAATATTTTATATGAATGACTCTAGCGCCACCTGGTGATGTAATATTTCATATAAATGACTCTAGCACCACCTGGTGATGTAATATTTTATATGAATGACTCTAGCGCCACCTGGTGATGTAATATTTTATATGAATGACTCTAGCGCCACCTGGTGATGTAATATTTTATATAAATGACTCTAGCACCACCTGTTGATGTAATATTTTATATGAATGACTCTAGCACCACCTGGTGATGTAATATTTTATATAAATGACTCTAGCGCCACCTGGTGATATAATATTTTATATAAATGACTCTAGCACCACCTGGTGATGTAATGTTTTATATAAATGACTCTAGCGCCACCTGGTGATGTAATGTTTTATATGAATGACTCTAGTGCCACATGGTGATGTAATATTTGATATAAATGACTAGCGCCACCTGGTGATGTAATGTTTTATATGAATGACTCTAGCACCACCTGGTGATGTAATAATTCATATAAATGACTCTAGCACCACCTGGTGATGTAATGTTTATTATGAATCACTCCAGCACCACCTGGTGATGTAATATTTTATATAAATGACTCTAGCGCCACCTGGTGATGTAATAATTCATATAAATGACTCTAGCACCACCTGGTGATGTAATATTTTATATGAATGACTCTAGCACCACCTGGTGATGTAATATTTTATATGAATGACTCTAGCACCACCTGGTGATGTAATGTTTATTATGAATCACTCCAGCACCACCTGGTGATGTAATATTTTATATAAATGACTCTAGCGCCACCTGGTAATGTAATATTTTATATGAATGACTCTAGCACCACCTGGTGATGTAATGTTTTATATGAATGACACTAGCACCACCTGGTGATGTAATGTTTATTATGAATCACTCCAGCACCACCTGGTGATGTACTATATTATATAAATGACTCTAGCGCCACCTGGTGATATAATATTTTATATAAATGACTCTAGCGCCACCTGGTGATGTAATGTTTTATATAAATGACTCTAGCGCCACCTGGTGATGTAATGTTTTATATGAATGACTCTAGTGCCACATGGTGATGTAATATTTGATATAAATGACTAGCACCAACTGGTGATGTAATATTTTATATAAATGACTCTAGCACCACCTGGTGATGTAATGTTTTATATAAATGACTCTAGCGCCACCTGGTGATGTAATGTTTTATATGAATGACTCTAGCGCCACATGGTGATGTAATATTTGATATAAATGACTAGCGCCACCTGGTGATGTAATGTTTTATATGAATGACTCTAGCACCACCTGGTGATGTAATGTTTATTATGAATCACTCCAGCACCACCTGGTGATGTACTATATTATATAAATGACTCTAGCGCCACCTGGTGATATAATATTTTATATAAATGACTCCAGCACCACCTGGTGATGTACTATATTATATAAATGACTCTAGCGCCACCTGGTGATGTAATATTTTATATGAATGACTCTAGCACCACCTGGTGATGTAATATTTTATATGAATGACACTAGCACCACCTGGTGATGTAATGTTTATTATGAATCACTCCAGCACCACCTGGTGATGTACTATATTATATAAATGACTCTAGCGCCACCTGGTGATATAATATTTTATATAAATGACTCTAGCGCCACCTGGTGATGTAATGTTTTATATGAATGACTCTAGTGCCACATGGTGATGTAATATTTGATATAAATGACTAGCGCCACCTGGTGATGTAATGTTTTATATGAATGACTCTAGCACCACCTGGTGATGTAATAATTCATATAAATGACTCTAGCACCACCTGGTGATGTAATGTTTATTATGAATCACTCCAGCACCACCTGGTGATGTACTATATTATATAAATGACTCTAGCGCCACCTGGTGATATAATATTTTATATAAATGACTCTAGCGCCACCTGGTGATGTAATGTTTTATATAAATGACTCTAGCGCCACCTGGTGATGTAATGTTTTATATGAATGACTCTAGTGCCACATGGTGATGTAATATTTGATATAAATGACTAGCGCCACCTGGTGATGTAATGTTTTATATGAATGACTCTAGCACCAACTGGAGATGTAATATTTTATATAAATGACTCTAGCGCCACCTGGTGATGTAATGTTTTATATGAATGACACTAGCACCACCTGGTGATGTAATGTTTATTATGAATCACTCCAGCACCACCTGGTGATGTACTATATTATATAAATGACTCTAGCACCAACTGGTGATGTAATAATTCATATGAATGACTCTAGCACCACCTGGTGATGTAATATTTTATATGAATGACTCTAGCACCACCTGGTGATGTAATGTTTATTATGAATCACTCCAGCACCACCTGGTGATGTACTATTTTATATAAATGACTGTAGCACCACCTGGTGATGTAATAATTCATATAAATGACTCTAGCACCACCTGGTGATGTAATATTTTATATGAATGACTCTAGCACCACCTGGTGATGTAATGTTTATTATGAATCACTCCAGCACCACCTGGTGATGTAATATTTTATATAAATGACTCTAGCACCACCTGGTGATGTAATATTTTATATAAATGACTCTAGCGCCACCTGGTGATGTAATGTTTTATATGAATGACTCTAGCACCACCTGGTGTTGTAATATTTTATATAAATGACTCTAGCGCCACCTGGTGATGTAATATTTTATATGAATGACACTAGCACCACCTGGTGATGTAATGTTTATTATGAATCACTCCAGCACCACCTGGTGATGTACTATATTATATAAATGACTCTAGCACCAACTGGTGATGTAATAATTCATATGAATGACTCTAGCACCACCTGGTGATGTAATATTTTATATGAATGACTCTAGCACCACCTGGTGATGTAATGTTTATTATGAATCACTCCAGCACCACCTGGTGATGTAATATTTTATATAAATGACTCTAGCACCACCTGGTGATGTAATATTTTATATAAATAACTCTAGCACCACCTGGTGATGTAATATTTTATATGAATGACTCTAGCACCACCTGGTGATGTAATGTTTATTATGAATCACTCCAGCACCACCTGGTGATGTAATATTTTATATAAATGACTCTAGCGCCACCTGGTGATGTAATGTTTTATATGAATGACTCTAGCACCACCTGGTGTTGTAATATTTTATATAAATGACTCTAGCACCACCTGGTGATGTAATATTTTATATGAATGACTCTAGCACCACCTGGTGATGTAATGTTTATTATGAATCACTCCAGCACCACCTGGTGATGTAATATTTTATATAAATGACTCTAGCGCCACCTGGTGATGTAATGTTTTATATGAATGACTCTAGCACCACCTGGTGTTGTAATATTTTATATAAATGACTCTAGCACCACCTGGTGATGTAATATTTTATATAAATGACTCTAGCACCACCTGGTGATGTAATATTTTATATGAATGACTCTAGCACCACCTGGTGATGTAATGTTTATTATGAATCACTCCAGCACCACCTGGTGATGTAATATTTTATATAAATGACTCTAGCGCCACCTGGTGATGTAATGTTTTATATGAATGACTCTAGCACCACCTGGTGTTGTAATATTTTATATAAATGACTCTAGCGCCACCTGGTGATGTAATATTTTATATGAATGACACTAGCACCACCTGGTGATGTAATGTTTATTATGAATCACTCCAGCACCACCTGGTGATGTACTATATTATATAAATGACTCTAGCACCAACTGGTGATGTAATAATTCATATGAATGACTCTAGCACCACCTGGTGATGTAATATTTTATATGAATGACTCTAGCACCACCTGGTGATGTAATGTTTATTATGAATCACTCCAGCACCACCTGGTGATGTAATATTTTATATAAATGACTCTAGCACCAACTGGTGATGTAATAATTCATATAAATGACTCTAGCACCACCTGGTGATGTAATATTTTATATGAATGACTCTAGCACCACCTGGTGATGTAATGTTTATTATGAATCACTCCAGCACCACCTGGTGATGTAATATTTTATATAAATGACTCTAGCACCACCTGGTGATGTAATATTTTATATAAATGACTCTAGCGCCACCTGGTGATGTAATGTTTTATATGAATGACTCTAGCACCACCTGGTGTTGTAATATTTTATATAAATGACTCTAGCGCCACCTGGTGATGTAATATTTTATATGAATGACACTAGCACCACCTGGTGATGTAATGTT
Source organism: Oncorhynchus nerka (assembly GCF_034236695.1). Taxonomy (NCBI): domain Eukaryota; kingdom Metazoa; phylum Chordata; class Actinopteri; order Salmoniformes; family Salmonidae; genus Oncorhynchus; species Oncorhynchus nerka. The sequence continues at coordinate 3,040 of NW_027039715.1, read as the reverse complement.
TATTATGAATCACTCCAGCACCACCTGGTGATGTACTATATTATATAAATGACACTAGCGCCACCTGGTGATGTAATGTTTTATATGAATGACTCTAGCGCTACCTGGTGATGTAATATTTTATATAAATTACTCTAGCGCCACCTGGTGATGTAATGTTTTATTTTAATGACTCTAGTGCCACATGGTGATGTAATATTTGATATAAATGACTCTAGCACCACCTGGTGATGTAATATTTTATATGAATGACTCTAGCACCACCTGGTGATGTAATATTTTATATGAATGACTCTAGCACCACCTGGTGATGTAATGTTTATTATGAATCACTCCAGCACCACCTGGTGTTGTAATATTTTATATAAATGACTCTAGCGCCACCTGGTGATGTAATGTTTTATATGAATGACTCTAGCACCACCTGGTGATATATTGTTTTATATAAATGACTCTAGCACCACCTGGTGATGTAATATTTTATATGAATGACACTAGCACCACCTGGTGATGTAATGTTTATTATGAATCACTCCAGCACCACCTGGTGATGTACTATATTATATAAATGACACTAGCGCCACCTGGTGATGTAATGTTTTATATGAATGACTCTAGCGCCACCTGGTGATGTAATATTTTATATAAATTACTCTAGCGCCACCTGTTGATGTAATATTTTATATAAATGACACTAGCGCCACCTGGTGATGTAATGTTTTATATGAATGACTCTAGCGCCACCTGGTGATGTAATATTTTATATAAATTACTCTAGCGCCACCTGTTGATGTAATATTTTATATAAATGACTCTAGCGCCACCTGGTGATGTAATGTTTTATATAAATGACTATAGCGCCACCTGGTGATGTAATATTTTATATAAATGACTCTAGCGCCACCTGGTGATGTAATGTTTTATATGAATGACTCTAGCACCACCTGGTGATGTAATATTTTATATAAATGACTAGCGACACCTGGTGAATGTAATGTTTTATATGAATGACTCTAGCGCCACCTGGTGATGTAATATTTTATATAAATGACTCTAGCGCCACCTGGTGATGTAATGTTTTATATGAATGACTCTAGCACCAACTGGTGATGTAATATTTTATATAAATGACTCTAGCGCCACCTGGTGATGTAATGTTTTATATGAATGACACTAGCACCACCTGGTGATGTAATGTTTATTATGAATCACTCCAGCACCACCTGGTGATGTACTATTTTATATAAATGACTGTAGCACCACCTGGTGATGTAATAATTCATATAAATGACTCTAGCGCCACCTGGTGATGTAATGTTTTATATGAATGACTCTAGCACCACCTGGTGTTGTAATATTTTATATAAATGACTCTAGCGCCACCTGGTGATGTAATATTTTATATGAATGACACTAGCACCACCTGGTGATGTAATGTTTATTATGAATCACTACAGCACCACCTGGTGATGTACTATATTATATAAATGACACTAGCGCCACCTGGTGATGTAATGTTTTATATGAATGACTCTAGCGCTACCTGGTGATGTAATATTTTATATAAATTACTCTAGCGCCACCTGGTGATGTAATGTTTTATATGAATGACTCTAGTGCCACATGGTGATGTAATATTTGATATAAATGACTAGCGCCACCTGGTGATGTAATGTTTTATATGAATGACTCTAGCACCACCTGGTGATGGAATATTTTATATAAATGACTCTAGCGCCACCTGGTGATGTAATATTTTATATGAATGACTCTAGCACCACCTGGTGATGTAATATTTTATATGAATGACTCTAGCACCACCTGGTGATGTAATATTTTATATGAATGACTCTAGCACCACCTGGTGATGTAATGTTTATTATGAATCACTCCAGCACCACCTGGTGTTGTAATATTTTATATAAATGACTCTAGCGCCACCTGGTGATGTAATGTTTTATATGAATGACTCTAGCACCACCTGGTGATATATTGTTTTATATAAATGACTCTAGCACCACCTGGTGATGTAATATTTTATATGAATGACACTAGCACCACCTGGTGATGTAATGTTTATTATGAATCACTCCAGCACCACCTGGTGATGTACTATATTATATAAATGACACTAGCGCCACCTGGTGATGTAATGTTTTATATGAATGACTCTAGCGCCACCTGGTGATGTAATATTTTATATAAATTACTCTAGCGCCACCTGTTGATGTAATATTTTATATAAATGACACTAGCGCCACCTGGTGATGTAATGTTTTATATGAATGACTCTAGCGCCACCTGGTGATGTAATATTTTATATAAATTACTCTAGCGCCACCTGTTGATGTAATATTTTATATAAATGACTCTAGCGCCACCTGGTGATGTAATGTTTTATATAAATGACTCTAGCGCCACCTGGTGATGTAATATTTTATATAAATGACTCTAGCGCCACCTGGTGATGTAATGTTTTATATGAATGACTCTAGCACCACCTGGTGATGTAATATTTTATATAAATGACTAGCGACACCTGGTGAATGTAATGTTTTATATGAATGACTCTAGCGCCACCTGGTGATGTAATATTTTATATAAATGACTCTAGCGCCACCTGGTGATGTAATGTTTATTATGAATCACTCCAGCACCACCTGGTGATGTAATATTTTATATAAATGACTCTAGCGCCACCTGGTGATGTAATATTTTATATGAATGACTGTAGCGCCACCTGGTGATGTAATAATTCATATAAATGACTCTAGCGCCACCTGGTGAAGTAATATTTTATATGAATGACTCTAGCACCACCTGTTATTACATTATTACATGCGCCATAGACTCAAAGGAGAAGCAAGCGATCATCTGGGCAGTGTCCCAATAGCACCCTACTCCTTATATAGTGCACAACTCTTAACCAGGGCCCATAGTCTGAAAGACTTCACTACTTGTTTTAACCAGGGCCCATAGTCTGATATACTTCACTACTTGACTTGACCAGGAGCCCTCCCCCTCCTCTTCCTAGGCCCCT
>NW_027039714.1:60000-87500 GCF_034236695.1 Oncorhynchus nerka | reverse complement strand
GGAGTGACTACTATGCCAAGGGGGTGAATACTAAGCCAAGGGGGTGAATACTAAATGAGGGAGTGAATACTAAGCCAACTGCATTTACTAAGCCAGGGTGAATACTATGCCAAGGGGTGAATACTATGCCAAGGGAGTGGGCAAGGGGGTGAATTAAGCCAAGAGGGTGAATACTAAACCAGGGTGACTACTATGCCAAGGGGAGTGAATACTAAGCCAAAGGGGTGAATACTAAGCCAAGAAGTGAATACTAAGCCAAGGGAGTGAATACTAAGCCAAGGGGAGTGAATACTACCCAAGGTGTGAATAATATGCCAAGGGGTGAAGATACTTTGGCAAGGGGGTGAATACTAAGCCAAGGGGTGAATACTTTGGCAAGGGGGCTGAATACTATGCCAAGGGGGTGAATGCTATGCCAAAGGGGTGAATACTTTGGCAAAGGGGGGTGAATACTATGCCAGAAGTGTCACTATGCCAAGGGTGAATACTTTGGCAAGGTGGAGATGAATACTATGCCAAGGGGTGAATGCTATGCCAAAGAGGGGTGAATACTTTGCCAAGGGGTGAATACTTTGCCAAGGGTGAATACTATGCCAAGGGAGTGAATACTTTGTAGGGGGAATTAAATACATACTTAAGGGGGTGAATACTAAGCCAGGGGAGTGAATACCAAGGGGTGAATACTATGCCAAGGGTGAATACTAAGCCAGGGGGTGAATACTATGCCAAGGGGGTGAATACTATGCCCAAGGGGTGAATACTTTGGCAGGGGGGAGTGAATACTATGCCAAGGGTGAATACTAAAGGGGGTGAATACTAAGCCAAGGGGGTGAATACTAAGCACTAAGCCAAGGGGGAAATATATGTGAATAATATGCAAAGGGGTGAATACTTTGTAGGGGGTGAATACTAAGCCAGGGGTGATGACTGCTTTGGCAGGGGGTGAAATACTATAGGGGTAAATACTATGCCAAAGGGGGGTGAATACTTTGTAAGGGTGAGGTGAATACTATGCCAAGGGGTGAATACTATGCCAAGGGGTGATACTTTGCAAGGGGGTGAATACTTGCCAAGGGGTGAATACTATGCCAGGCCAAGGGGGCAGAATACTAAGCCAGGGGTGAATACTATGCCAGAAGTGAATAAGGGGGGAATACTATGCCAAGGGGTGAATACTATGCCAAGGGGGGGTGAATACTATGCCAAGGGGTGAATACTATGCCAAAGGGGGTGAATACTTTGCCAAGGGGGTAGAACATTTGCCAAAGGGGTGAATACTATGCCAAGGGGGTGAATACTATGCCAAGGGGGTGAATACTATGCCAAGGGGGTGAATACTATGCCAAGGGGGTGAATACTAAGCCAAGGGGGGGTGAATACTATGCCAAGGGGGTGAATACTATGCCAAGGGGGTGAATACTAATCTGTTCATTTTCCCTCCCTCCCTCCCTCCCTCCCTCCCTCCCTCCCTCCCCCTCCCTCCCTCCCCTCCCCCTCCCTCCCCCTCCCTCCCTCTCTTCCTCCATCCCTCCCTCCCTCCCTCCCTCCCTCCCTCCCCCTCCCCCCCTCTGTCTCTTTGTATCTTTGTCTCTTAATCTCACTTCGTCCTTCTATCCCTCCCTCCCTCCCTACCTCCCTCCCTCCCTCCCTCCCTCCCTCTGTCTCTTTGTCTCTTTGTCTCTTAATCTCACTTCGTCCTTCTATCCCTCCCTCCCTCCCTCCCTCCCTCCCTCCCTCCCTCCCCCTCCCTCAGCTGTGAGTATCCGTCTGTGCCATGCCCTGATTTAGGGAGAATAGGATGGTTTCTGTAATGTAGTGCCACACACACACACACACACACACAGACATACACACACACACATACACACACACACACACACACACACACACACACACACACACACACACACACACACACACACACACACACACACACACACACACACACATTGATGTCAATGGAAGTTTTGCCTTGTACCAGTGTCTTTGAACTGTGTGACTGTGTAACAACAGGAGAGAAACGAGTGTGTGTGTGTGTCTGTGTGTGTCTGTGTGTGTCTGTGTGTCTGTGTGTGTGTCTGTGTGTGTGTGTCTGTGTGTGTGTCTGTGTGTGTGTCTGTGTGTGTGTGTCTGTGTGTGTGTGTGTGTGTGTGTGTGTGTGTGTGTGTGTGTGTGTGTGTGTGTGTGTGTGTGTGTGTGTGTGTGTGTATGTGTCTGTGTGTGTGTGTGTCAACAAGCTATCACAGTCTCTCTGCAAAATGCGAAGTTTGAACATGTGGATGGGATGCAGTGGACTGAGCTGACTGTTATTATATAGGGTTCAACCCAGAGCTGACTGTTCCAGGGTTCAACCCCAGAGCTGACTGCCATTATATAGACCAGGGTTCAACCCCAGAGCTGACTGCCATTATATAGACCAGGGTTCAACCCCAGAGCTGACTGCCATTATATAGACCAGGGTTCAACCCCAGAGCTGACTGTTAGACCAGGTTCAACCCCAGCTATAGAGCTGACTGCCATTATATAGACCAGGGTTCAACCCCAGAGCTGACTGTTACTGACTGTTATTATATAGACCAGGGTTCAACCCCAGACCTGTTAGAGCTGACTGTTATTATATAGACCAGGGTTCAACCCCAGAGCTGACTGTTATTATATAGAGGGTTCTGAGCTGACTGTTATATAGACCAGGGTTCAACCCCAGAGCTGACTGTTATTATATAGACCAGGGTTCAACCCCAGAGCTACTGTTATTATATAGACCAGGGTTCAACCCCCAGAGGTTCTGAGCTGACTGCCATTATATAGACCAGGGTTCAACCCCAGAGCTGACTGTTATTATATAGACCAGGGTTCAACCCCAGAGCTGACTGCCATTATATAGACCAGGGTTCAACCCCAGAGCTGACTGTTATTAGACCAGGGTAACCCCAGAGCTGACTGTTATTATATAGACCAGGGTTCAACCCCAGCTGAGCTGACTGTTATTATATAGACCAGGGTTCAACCCCAGAGCTGACTGTTATTATATAGACCAGGGTTCAACCCCAGCTATAGAGCTGACTGCCATTATATAGACCAGGGTTCAACCCCAGAGCTGACTGTTATTATATAGACCAGGGTTCAACCCCAGAGCTGACTGCCAGGGTTCAACCCAGAGCTGGCTATATATAGACCAGGTTCAACCCCTGAGCTGACTGCCATTATATAGACCAGGTTCAACCCCAGAGCTGACTGTTATTATATAGACCAGGGTTCAACCCCAGCTATAGAGCTGACTGCCATTATATAGACCAGGGTTCAACCCCAGAGCTGGCTGCCATTATATAGACCAGGGTTCAACCCCAGAGCTGACTGCCATTATATAGACCAGGGTTCAACCCCAGCTATAGAGCTGACTGCCATTATATAGACCAGGGTTCAACCCCAGAGCCGACTGCCTTTATATAGACCAGGGTTCATCCCCAGAGCTGACTGCCATTATATAGACCAGGGTTCAACCCCAGAGCTGACTGCCATTATATAGACCAGGGTTCAACCCCAGCTATAGAGCTGACTGCCATTATATAGACCAGGGTTCAACCCCAGAGCTGACTGTTATTATATAGACCAGGGTTCAACCCCAGAGCTGACTGTTATTATATAGACCAGGGTTCAACCCCAGAGCTGACTGTTATTATATAGACCAGGGTTCAACCCCAGAGCTGACTGTTATTATATAGACCAGGGTTCAACCCCAGAGCTGACTGCCATTATATAGACCAGGGTTCAACCCCAGAGCTGACTGTTATTATATAGACCAGGGTTCAACCCCTGAGCTGACTGTTATTATATAGACCATGGTTCAACCCCAGAGCTGACTGTTAATATATAGACCAGGGTTCAACCCCAGCTAGAGCTGACTGCCATTATATAGACCAGGGTTCAACCCCAGAGCTGGCTGCCATTATATAGACCAGGGTTCAACCCCAGAGCTGACTGCCATTATATAGACCAGGGTTCAACCCCAGAGCTGACTGTTATTATATAGACCAGGGTTCAACCCCAGCTATAGAGCTGACTGCCATTATATAGACCAGGGTTCAACCCCAGAGCTGGCTGCCATTATATAGACCAGGGTTCAACCCCAGAGCTGACTGCCATTATATAGACCAGGGTTCAACCCCAGCTATAGAGCTGACTGCCATTATATAGACCAGGGTTCAACCCCAGAGCCGACTGCCTTTATATAGACCAGGGTTCATCCCCAGAGCTGACTGCCATTATATAGACCAGGGTTCAACCCCAGAGCTGACTGCCATTATATAGACCAGGGTTCAACCCCAGCTATAGAGCTGACTGCCATTATATAGACCAGGGTTCAACCCCAGCTATAGAGCTGACTGCCATTATATAGACCAGGGTTCAACCCCAGAGCTGACTGCCATTATATAGACCAGGGTTCAACCCCAGCTATAGAGCTGACTGCCATTATATAGACCAGGGTTCAACCCCAGAGCTGACTGCCATTATATAGACCAGGCTTCAACCCCAGAGCCGACTGCCTTTATATAGACCAGGGTTCAACCCCAGAGCTGACTGCCATTATATAGACCAGGGTTCAACCCCAGAGCTGACTGCCATTATATAGACCAGGGTTCAACCCCAGCTATAGAGCTGACTGCCATTATATAGACCAGGGTTCAACCCCAGAGCTGACTGCCATTATATAGACCAGGGTTCAACCCCAGAGCTGACTGCCATTATATAGACCAGGGTTCAACCCCAGCTATAGAGCTGACTGCCATTATATAGACCAGGGTTCAACCCCAGCTATAGAGCTGACTGCCATTATATAGACCAGGGTTCAACCCCAGCTATAGAGCTGACTGCCATTATATAGATCAGGGTTCAACCCCAGAGCTGACTGTTATTATATAGACCAGGGTTCAACCCCAGCTATAGAGCTGACTGCCATTATATAGACCAGGGTTCAACCCCAGCTATAGAGCTGACTGACATGATATAGACCAGTGTTCAACCCCAGAGCTGACTGCCATTATATAGACCAGGGTTCAACCCCAGAGCTGACTGCCATTATATAGACCAGGGTTCAACCCCAGAGCCGAATGTTATTATATAGACCAAGGTTCAACCCCAGCTATAGAGCTGACTGCCATTATATAGACCAGGGTTCAAACCCAGCTATAGAGCTGACTGCCATTATATAGACCAGGGTTCAACCCCAGAGCTGACTGCCATTATATAGACCAGGGTTCAACCCCAGAGCTGACTGTCTTTATATAGACCAGGGTTCAACCCCAGAGCTGACTGCCATTATATAGACCAGGGTTCGACCCCAGAGCTGACTGCCATTATATAGACCAGGGTTCAACCCCAGCTATAGAGCTGACTGCCATTATATAGACCAGGGTTCAACCCCAGCTATAGAGCTGACTGCCATTATGACCAGGGTGCTATAGAGCTGACTGCCATTATATAGACCAGGGTTCAACCCCAGCTATAGAGGTGACTGCCATTATATAGACCAGGGTTCAAACCCAGAGCTGACTGCCATTATATAGACCAGGTTCAACCCCAGAGCTGACTGCCATTATATAGACCAGGTCTTCACCCCAGAGCTGACTGCCTTATATAGACCAGGGTTCAACCCCAGAGCTGACTGCCATTATATAGACCAGGGTTCAACCCCAGAGCTGACTGCCTTTATATAGACCAGGGTTCAACCCCAGAGCTGACTGCCATTATATAGACCAGGGTTCAACCCCAGAGCTGACTGCCATTATATAGACCAGGGTTCGACCCCAGAGCTGACTGCCATTATATAGACCAGGGTTCAACCCCAGAGCCGACTGTTATTATATAGACCAGGGTTCAACCCCAGCTATAGAGCTGACTTCCAATATATAGACCAGGGTCCAACCCCAGAGCTGACTGCCATTATATAGACCAGGGTTCAACCCCAGAGCTGACTGTTATTGTATAGACCAGGGTTCAACCCCAGCTATAGAGCTGACTGCCATTATATAGACCGGGTTCAACCCCAGAGCTGACTGCCATTATATAGACCAGGGTTCAACCCCAGAGCTGACTGCCATTATATAGACCAGGGTTCAACCCCAGAGCTGACTGCCATTATATAGACCAGGGTTCAACCCCAGAGCTGACTGCCATTATATAGACCAGGGTTCAACCCCAGAGCTGACTGCCATTATATAGACCAGGGTTCAACCCCAGCTATAGAGCTGACTGCCATTATATTGACCAGGGTTCAACCCCAGCTACAGAGCTGACTGCCATTATAAAAATCAGGGTTCAACCCCAGAGCTGACTGCCATTATATAGACCAGGGTTCAACCCCAGAGCTGACTGGCATTATATAGACCAGGGTTCAACCCCAGAGCTGACTGCCATTATATAGACCAGGGTTCAACCCCCGCTACAGATCTGTCCATGGTGTTATAGAGACAGTATGTCCATGGTGTTATAGAGACAGTATGTCCATGGTGTTGTAGAGACAGTATGTCCATGGTGTTGTTGAGACAGTCTGTCCATGGTGCTGTAGAGACAGTATGTCCATGGTGTTATAGAGACAGTATGTCCATGGTGTTATAGAGACAGTATGTCCATGGTGTTGTAGAGACAGTCTGTCCATGGTGCTGTAGAGACAGTATGTCCATGGTGTTATAGAGACAGTATGTCCATGGTGTTATAGAGACAGTATGTCCATGGTGTTGTAGAGACATTATGTCCATGGTGTTATAGAGACAGTATGTCCATGGTGTTGTAGAGACAGTATGTCCATGGTGTTATAGAGACAGTATGTCCATGGTGTTGTAGAGACAGTATGTCCATGGTGTAATAGAGACAGTATGTCCATGGTGTTATAGAGACAGTATGTCCATGGTGTTATAGAGACAGTATGTCCCCGTGGATCTGTCCATGGTGTTGTAGAGACAGTATGTCCATGGTGTAATAGAGACAGTATGTCCATGGTGTTATAGAGACAGTATGTCCATGGTGTTGTAGAGACAGTATGTCCATGGTGTTATAGAGACAGTATGTCCCCGTGGATCTGTCCATGGTGTTGTAGAGACAGTATGTCCATGGTGTTATAGAGACAGTATGTACATGGTGTTATAGAGACAGTATGTCCATGGTGTTGTAGAGACAGTATGTCCATGGTTTTATAGAGACAGTATGTCCATGGTGTTGTAGAGACAGTATGTCCATGGTGTAATAGAGACAGTATGTCCATGGTGTTATAGAGACAGTATGTCCATGGTGTTATAGAGACAGTATGTCCCCGTGGATCTGTCCATGGTGTTGTAGAGACAGTATGTCCATGGTGTAATAGAGACAGTATGTCCATGGTGTTATAGAGACAGTATGTCCATGGTGTTGTAGAGACAGTATGTCCATGGTGTTATAGAGACAGTATGTCCCCGTGGATCTGTCCATGGTGTTGTAGAGACAGTATGTCCATGGTGTAATAGAGACAGTATGTCCATGGTGTTATAGAGACAGTATGTCCATGGTGTTATAGAGACAGTATGTCCATGGTGTTGTAGAGACAGTATGTCCATGGTGTTATAGAGACAGTATGTCCATGGTGTTATAGAGACAGTATGTCCATGGTGTTTTAGAGACAGTATGTCCATGGTGTTATAGAGACAGTCTGTCCATGGTGTTATAGAGACAGTATGTCCATGGTGTTATAGAGACAGTATGTCCATGGTGTTGTAGAGACAGTATGTCCATGGTGTTGTGGAGACAGTATGTCCATGGTGTTATAGAGACAGTATGTCCATGGTGTTGTAGAGACAGTATGTCCATGGTGTTGTAGAGACAGTATGTCCATGGTGTTATAGAGACAGTATGTCCATGGTGTTGTAGAGACAGTATGTCCCCATGGATCTGTCCATGGTGTTGTAGAGACAGTATGTCCATGGTGTTATAGAGACAGTATGTCCATGGTGTTGTTGAGACAGTATGTCCATGGTGTTATAGAGACAGTATGTCCATGGTGTTGTAGAGACAGTATGTCCATGGTGTTATAGAGACAGTATGTCCATGGTGTTGTAGAGACAGTATGTCCATGGTGTTGTAGAGACAGTATGTCCATGGTGTTATAGAGACAGTATGTCCATGGTGTTGTAGAGACAGTATGTCCATGGTGCTGTAGAGACAGTATGTCCATGGTGTTATAGAGACAGTATGTCCATGGTGTTATAGAGACAGTATGTCCATGGTGTTATAGAGACAGTATGTCCATGGTGTTATAGAGACAGTATGTCCATGGTGTTGTAGAGACAGTATGTCCCCGTGGATCTGTCCATGGTGTTGTAGAGACAGTATGTCCATGGTGTTGTAGAGACAGTATGTCCATGGTGTTGTAGAGACAGTATGTCCCCGTGGATCTGTCCATAGTGCTGTAGAGACAGTATGTCCATGGTGTTGTAGAGACAGTATGTCCATGGTGTTATAGAGACAGTATGTCCATGGTGTTATAGAGACAGTATGTCCATGGTGTTATAGAGACAGTATGTCCATGGTGTTATAGAGACAGTCTGTCCATGGTGTTATAGAGACAGTATGTCCATGGTGTTATAGAGACAGTATGTCCATGGTGTTATAGAGACAGTATGTCCATGGTGTTATAGAGACAGTATGTCCATGGTGTTGTAGAGACAGTATGTCCATGGTGTTGTAGAGACAGTATGTCCATGGTGCTATAGAGACAGTATGTCCATGGTGCTATAGAGACAGTATGTCCATGGTGTTATAGAGACAGTATGTCCATGGTGTTATAGAGACAGTCTGTCCATGGTGTTATAGAGACAGTATGTCCATGGTGCTATAGAGACAGTATGTCCATGGTGTTGTAGAGACAGTATGTCCATGGTGTTATAGAGACAGTATGTCCATGGTGTTATAGAGACAGTATGTCCATGGTGTTATAGAGACAGTATGTCCATGGTGTTATAGAGACAGTCTGTCCATGGTGTTATAGAGACAGTATGTCCATGGTGTTATAGAGACAGTATGTCCATGGTGTTATAGAGACAGTATGTCCATGGTGTTATAGAGACAGTATGTCCATGGTGTTGTAGAGACAGTATGTCCATGGTGCTATAGAGACAGTATGTCCATGGTGTTATAGAGACAGTATGTCCATGGTGTTATAGAGACAGTATGTCCATGGTGTTATAGAGACAGTATGTCCATGGTGTTGTAGAGACAGTATGTCCCCATGGATCTGTCCATGGTGTTGTAGAGACAGTATGTCCATGGTGTTATAGAGACAGTATGTCCATGGTGTTGTAGAGACAGTATGTCCATGGTGTTATAGAGACAGTATGTCCATGGTGTTGTAGAGACAGTATGTCCATGGTGTTATAGAGACAGTATGTCCATGGTGTTATAGAGACAGTATGTCCATGGTGTTATAGAGACAGTATGTCCATGGTGTTGTAGAGACAGTATGTCCATGGTGTTGTAGAGACAGTATGTCCATGGTGTTATAGAGACAGTATGTCCATGGTGTTATAGAGACAGTATGTCCATGGTGTTGTAGAGACAGTATGTCCATGGTGTTATAGAGACAGTATGTCCATGGTGTTATAGAGACAGTATGTCCATGGTGTTATAGAGACAGTATGTCCATGGTGTTATAGAGACAGTATGTCCATGGTGTTGTAGAGACAGTATGTCCATGGTGTTATAGAGACAGTATGTCCATGGTGTTGTAGAGACAGTATGTCCATGGTGTTATAGAGACAGTATGTCCATGGTGTTATAGAGACAGTATGTCCATGGTGTTGTAGAGACAGTATGTCCATGGTGTTATAGAGACATTATGTCATGGTGTCGTAATTTAAAAACATACACTCCACCTTCAGTGATGTCGCTCGATCTCTCGGCCTCCGGCTCCCAATCGCCAGGCCACCAACCATCCGAGACCCTGCCTCCCCCCCAGTTCCCCTTTGAGAGCTGCCCTTCAACCATCCAAGACCCCCCAGAAAAACCTCCCCCTTCTCTACCCCCAGCCACAGTCCCGCTCCAATTCAGGGCAGTGATTGAGGGCTTTCCCCTGTGTGAGGTGCCGTCTTTTGGATGGGACCTTGAAAACGGGTTTCCTGACTCTCTGTGGTCACTAAAGATCCCACGGCACTTATCGTAAGAGTAGGGGTGTTAACCTCGATGTCCCGGCTAAAATTCCCAATCCGTCCCTCATACCATCATGACCACCCAATCCCCAGCTTCCTATTGGGTCATTCATCCTCCTCCTTTCCCCTGTAACTATTCCCCAGGTCATTGCTGTAAATGAGAACGTGTTCTCAGTCAACTTACCTGGTAACATAAGGGTAAGAAATCATTGCTATGCGGATTAAACTAAACTACTGTTCTCCTTCCCCCTCTTCTGACTTCCAGGTGACGACATACATCTCTACGTGTCTGACAGATATCTCAGCTTGATGTCGGCCCACCACCGCAAGCTCAACCCTCGACCAGAAGGAGCTCTGCGTGGTCTGACAGATATCTCAGCTTGGATAACCTATACTACCCCTCCTTACCCTACCCTGACCTATACTACCCCACCCTCCCCTAACCTATACTACCCCTCCCCCCCTAACCTATACTACCCCACCCTCCCCTAACCTATACTACCCTCCCCTCCCCTAACCTATACTACCCCACCCTCCCCTGACCTATACCACCCCACCCTCCCCTAACCTATACTACCCCACCTCCCCTAACCTATACTACCCCTCCCTCCCCTAACCTATACTACCCCACCCTCCCCTAACCTATACTACCCCACCCTCCCCTAACCTATACTACCCCACCCTCCCCCAACCTATACTACCCCACCCCCCTAACCTATACTACCCCACCCTCCCTAACCTATACTACCCCACCCTCCCTAACCTATACTACCCTTCCTCCCTAACCTATACTACCCCACCCTCCCTCCCTAACCTATACTACCACCCCCTCACCTAACCGATACTACCCCACCTCCACCTAACCTATACTACCCCTCCCCCTAACCTATACTACCCCTCCCTCCCCTAACCTATACTACCCCACCCTCCCCTAACCTATACCACCCCACCCTCCCTAACCTATACTACCCCACCCTCCCCTAACCTATACTACCCCCTCCCCCTAACCTATACTACACCCTCCCTCCCCCCTCCCCCTAACCTATACTACCCCTCCTCCCCTAACCTATACTACCCCTCCCTCCCCTAACCTATACTACCCCACCCTCACCTAACCTATACTACCCCTCCCCCTAACCTATACTACCCCTCCCTCCCTAACCTATACTACCCCACCCTCCCCCTAACCTATACTACCCCACCCTCCCTAACCTAACCTATACTACCCCACCCTCCCCCTAACCTATACTACCCCACCCTCCCCTAACCTATACTACCCCTCCCTCCCCTCCCTAACCTATACTACCCCTCCCCCCCTAACCTATACTACCCCACCCTCCCTAACCTATACTACCCCCCTAACCTATACTACCCCACCCTCCCCAACCTATACTACCCCTCCCCTACCCCACCCTCCCCTAACCTAACCTATACTACCCCACCCTCCCCTAACCTATACTACCCTCCCCCAACCTATACCCCTCCCTCCCCTAACCTATACTACCCCTCCCTCCCCTAATCTATACTACCCCACCCTCACCTAATCTATACTACCCCTCCCCCTAACCTATACTACTACCCCACCCTCCCCTAACCTATACTACCTCCCTCCCCTAACCTAACATTTACATTACATTTAAGTCATTTAGCAGACGCTCTTATCCAACCTATACTACCCCACCCTCCCCTAACCTATACTACCCCACCCTCCCCTAACCTAACCTATACTACCCCACCCTCCCCTAACCTATACTACCCCACCCTCCCTAACCTATACTACCCCACCCTCCCCTAACCTATACTACCCCACCCTCCCTAACCTATACTACCCCTCCCTCCCCTCCCCAACCTATACTACCCCTCCCTCCTCCCTAACCTATACTACCCCACCCTCCCTAACCTATACTACCCCTCCCCCTAACCTATACTACCCCACCCTCCCTAACCTATTCTACGCCTCCCTCCCCTCCCCTAACCTATACTACCCCTCCCTCCTCCCCTAACCTATACCACCCTCCCTCCCTCCCTAACCTATACTACCTCACCCTCCCTAACCTATACTACCCTCCCTCCCCTCCCCTAACCTATACTACCCCACCCTCCCCTAACCTATACTACCCTTACCCTACCCTAACCTATACTACCCCACCCTCCTCCCTAACCTATACTACCCCTCCCTACCCTAACCTATACTACCCCACCCTCCCCTAACCTATACTACCCCACCCTCCCCTAACCTATACTACCCCACCCTCCCCTCCCCTAACCTATACTACCCCTCCCTCCCCTAACCTATACTACCCCACCCTACCCTAACCTATACACCCCCACCCTCCCCCTAACCTATACTACCCTCCCTCCCCCTCCCCTAACCTATACTACCCCTCCTCCCTCCCCCCCTAACCTATACTACCCCACCCTCCCTAACCTATACTACCCCACCCTCCCCTAACCTATACTACCCCAACCTCCTCTAACCTATACTACCCCACCCTCCCCTAACCTATATTACCCCACCCTACCCTAACCTCCCTTCCTTCCCTTCCCCTCCCTCCCTCCCTCCCTCCCTCCCTCCCTCCCTCCCTCCTCCCTCCCTCCCTCCCTCCCTCCCTTCCTCCCTTCCCCCTTCCCTCCCCTTCCCTTCCCTCCCCTCCCTTCCCTTCCCTTCCCTCCCCTTCCCTCCCTTCCCTTCCCCTCCCTTCCCTTCCCTTCCCTTCCCTTCCCTCCTTCCCTTCCCTTCCCTTCCCCTCCCTTCCCTTCCTCCCTTCCCTTCCCTACCCTTCCCTCCCTTCTCTTCCTTCCCTTCCCTTCCCCCGTCCCTACCCTTCCCCTTCCCTTCCCTTCCCTCCCTCCCCCTCCCTCCCCTCCGTCCCTCCCTCCATCCCCTCCTTCCCTGCCTTCCCTCCCTCCCTCCCTCCCTCCCCTCCCTTCATACTAACATGATACATGATTCACTAACATGCCACATGTACTACTGAGACAAGGAACAGAGAACAAAACAAAGAACTTTGGAGAGGTCTCATTTCTCTCTTCACACTTTCTCTCTCTCTCTCCCATCTCTCTCTCATGCTTTGTCTCCTGTCTCTGTCTGAACAGACGGACTGAATGTTTAATGTCCCCTCCATCTCCATCGCTGTCTCTCTCTCCGTCTAACTCTCTTCGTCTCCCTCCTTTCTCCCTCCTCTCTACATCACTTTCTCCATCTCTCCCTCCTCTCTCCATCTCTCCCTCCTCTCTCCCTCCTCTCTCCATCTCTTCCTCCTCTCTTCCTCCTCTCTCCATCTATCCCTCCTCTCTCCATAACTTTCTCTGTCTCTCTGTCTCTGTCACAGTAAAGATACAGGTAACGTCAGCAGCTGAAATCTGAAAATAAAACACAACATTCAGGAAGACAGAGAGGGATGATAATAAAGGATAGAGCGAGAGAGACAGAAAGAGAGAGAGAGAGAGAGACAGAAAAAGAGAGAGAGAGAGAGAGAGAGAGAGGTAGAGAGGTAGAGAAAGACAGAGAGAGAGAGAGAGAGAGGTAGAGAGGTAGAGACAAGAAGAGAGGTAGAGAGGTAGAGAGGTAGAGAGAGAGAAAGACAGAGAGACAGAGAGACAGAGAGAGAGAGAGAGAGAGGTAGAGAGGTAGAGAGAGAAAGTGAGAGAGACAGAGAGAGAGATGTAGAGAGGTAGAGAGAGAGAGAGACAGAGAGAGAGAGAGAGAGAGACAGAGAGAGAGGTAGAGAGGTAGAGAGAGAGAGAGAGAGAGAGAGAGAGAGAGAAAGACAGAGAGACAGAGAGAGACAGAGAGAGAGAGAGAGAGAGATAGAGAGGTAGAGAGAAGTAGAGAGGTAGAGAGAGAGAGAGAGAGATGTGGAGAGAGAGGTAGAGAGGTAGAGAGAGAGAGAAACAGAGAGAGAGAGAGAGAGAGAGACAGAGAGAGATGAAGGAAGTGTAATGAAGCATAGCGAGAGAGACAGTCAGACTCTGTATTTTTGTATTTTCATTTAATGTGATGATTTTACTACACCCAGTGTTTATCTGCTGTTCTCAGTGAGAGGCATGTTTGTGCCTGAGGGTTGAGCTGCAGATGGTACGATGCTCATTTATGTGTCTTCGTCCCTAATGAATCAGGGGAATGAATTAGAAACATAGAATTTAGAGGAGAAATGGGAGAAGAGGGTGATGAGAGGGAAAAAAGGATGGAAGATGGAGGAAGAATGGGGGTTGAAAGAGAGTGAATTATAAGGATGTCTCTCTCCTCTCTTTCTCTCTCGTCTGTCTTTCTTCTCTCTCTCTCTCTGTCTCTCTCTCTCTCTCTCTCTCTCTCTCTCTCTGTCTCTGTCTCTCTCCTCTCTTTCTCTCTCGTCTGTCTCTCTCTCTGTCTCTCTCTCTCTCTCTCTCTCTCTCTCTCTCTCTCTCTCATCTGTCTCTCTTCTCTCTCTCTACTCACTCTCTCTCTCTCTCTCTCTGTCTCTCTCTCTCTCTCTCTCTCTCTGTCTCTCTCTGTCTCTCTCTGTCTCTCTCTCTCTGTCTCTCTCTGTCTCTCTCTCTCTTCTCTCTCTCTACTCACTCTCTCTCTCTCATCGGTCTCTCTTCTCGCTCTCTCTCTCTTTCTCTCTCATCTGTCTCTCTTCTCTCTCTCTACTCACTCTCTCCTCTCTCTCTCTACTCACTCTCTCTCTACTCTCTCTCTCTCTCCTCCAGGGGGTTTAATACAAGTGGTTTTGATTTTCTGCCAAAGATCACTATGCAGAGATGAATCACAAAATCACACACACACACACACACACACACACACACACACACACACACACACACACACGCACACACACACAACAACAACAACAAAGCGGTGTGCGATTCAAACACAGTAATCAGGAAAGAATGATTCAGTCATCAGAGCATGACAGCAACAGCAGTAGAGACTGTCTCTCTGTGGAATCTAGCCATCAGAGCATGAATCAGCATCAGACAGCAGCAGCAGAGACTGTCTCTCTGTGGAATCCAGCCATCAGACAGCAGCAGTCAGAGCAGCAGCAGTAGAGACTGTCTCTCTGTGGAATCCAGCCATCAGACAGCAGCAGCAGTAGTAGAGACTGTCTCTCTGTGGAATCCAGCCATCAGACAGCAGCAGTAGTAGAGACTGTCTCTCTGTGGAATCCAGCCATCAGACAGCAGCAGCAGTAGAGACTGTCTCTCTGTGGAATCCAGCCATCAGACAGCAGCAGCAGTAGTAGAGACTGTCTCTCTGTGGAATCCAGCCATCAGACAGCAGCAGCAGTAGAGACTGTCTCTCTGTGGAATCCAGCCATCAGACAGCAGCAGTAGTAGAGACTGTCTCTCTGTGGAATCCAGCCATCAGACAGCAGCAGCAGTAGAGACTGTCTCTCTGTGGAATCCAGCCATCAGACAGCAGCAGTAGAGACTGTCTCTCTGTGGAATCCAGCCATCAGAGCAGCAGCAGCAGTAGAGACTGTCTCTCTGTGGAATCCAGCCATCAGACAGCAGCAGCAGTAGAGACTGTCTCTCTGTGGAATCCAGCCATCAGACAGCAGCAGTAGAGACTGTCTCTCTGTGGAATCCAGCCATCAGACAGCAGCAGTAGAGACTGTCTCTCTGTGGAATCCAGCCATCAGAGCATGACAGCAGCAGCAGTAGAGACTGTCTCTCTGTGGAATCCAGTCATCAGACAGCAGCAGCAGTAGAGACTGTCTCTCTGTGGAATCCAGCCATCAGAGCATGACAGCAGCAGTAGAGACTGTCTCTCTGTGGAATCCAGCCATCAGAGCATGACAGCAGCAGCAGTAGAGACTGTCTCTCTGTGGAATCCAGCCATCAGACAGCAGCAGCAGTAGAGACTGTCTCTCTGTGGAATCCAGCCATCAGACAGCAGCAGCAGTAGAGACTGTCTCTCTGTGGAATCCAGCCATCAGACAGCAGCAGTAGAGACTGTCTCTCTGTGGAATCCAGTCATCAGAGCATGACAGCAGCAGCAGTAGAGACTGTCTCTCTGTGGAATCCAGCCATCAGACATGACAGCAGCAGTAGAGACTGTCTCTCTGTGGAATCCAGCCATCAGACAGCAGCAGCAGTAGAGACTGTCTCTCTGTGGAATCCAGCCATCAGAGCATGACAGCAGCAGCAGTAGAGACTGTCTCTCTGTGGAATCCAGCCATCAGAGCATGACAGCAGCAGCAGTAGAGACTGTCTCTCTGTGGAATCCAGCCATCAGACAGCAGCAGCAGTAGAGACTGTCTCTCTGTGGAATCCAGCCATCATCAGACTGTCATGACAGCAGCAGCAGTAGAGACTGTCTCTCTGTGGAATCCAGCCATCAGACACTGAGACTGTCTCTCTGTGGAATCCAGCCATCAGAGCATGACAGCAGCAGCAGTAGAGACTGTCTCTCTGTGGAATCCAGCCATCAGACAGCAGCAGCAGTAGAGACTGTCTCTCTGTGGAATCCAGCCATCAGAGCATGACAGCAGCAGCAGTAGAGACTGTCTCTCTGTGGAATCCAGCCATCAGACAGCAGCAGCAGTAGAGACTGTCTCTCTGTGGAATCCAGCCATCAGACAGCAGCAGTAGAGACTGTCTCTGTGGAATCCAGCCATCAGACAGCAGCAGCAGTAGAGACTGTCTCTCTGTGGAATCCAGCCATCAGAGCATGACAGCAGCAGTAGAGACTGTCTCTCTGTGGAATCCAGCCATCAGACAGCAGCAGCAGTAGAGACTGTCTCTCTGTGGAATCCAGCCATCAGAGCATGACAGCAGCAGCAGAGACTGTCTCTCTGTGGAATCCAGCCATCAGACAGCACAGTAGAGCTCTTCAGCAGCCATCAGACAGAGCAGCAGCAGTAGAGACTGTCTCTGTGGAATCCAGCCATCAGACAGCAGCAGCAGAGACTGTCTCTCTGTGGAATCCAGCCATCAGAGCAATCCAGCAGCAGTAGAGACTGTCTCTCTGTGGAATCCAGCCATCAGATGACAGCAGCAGCAGTAGAGACTGTCTCTCTCTGTGGAATCCAGCCATCAGACAGCAGCAGTAGTAGAGACTGTCTCTCTGTGGAATCCAGCCATCAGACAGCAGCAGCAGTAGAGACTGTCTCTCTGTGGAATCCAGCCATCAGACAGCAGCAGTAGTAGAGACTGTCTCTCTGTGGAATCCAGCCATCAGAGCATGACAGCAGCAGTAGAGACTGTCTCTCTGTGGAATCCAGCCATCAGACAGCAGCAGCAGTAGAGACTGTCTCTCTGTGGAATCCAGCCATCAGACAGCAGCAGCAGTAGAGACTGTCTCTCTGTGGAATCCAGCCATCAGACAGCAGCAGTAGAGACTGTCTCTCTGTGGAATCCAGCCATCAGAGCAGCAGCAGTAGAGACTGTCTCTCTGTGGAATCCAGCCATCAGACAGTAGAGACTGTCTCTCTGTGGAATCCAGCCATCAGACAGCAGCAGTAGAGACTGTCTCTCTGTGAATCCAGCCATCAGACAGCAGCAGCAGTAGAGACTGTCTCTCTGTGGAATCCAGCCATCAGAGCAGACAGTAGAGACTGTCTCTCTGTGAATCCAGCCATCAGACAGCAGCAGCAGTAGAGACTGTCTCTCTGTGGAATCCAGCCATCAGAGCAGCAGCAGCAGCAGAGACTGTCTCTCTGTGGAATCCAGCCATCAGACAGCAGCAGTAGAGACAGTCTCTCTGTGGAGATCCAGCCATCAGACAGCAGCAGCAGTAGAGACTGTCTCTCTGTGGAATCCAGCCATCAGAGCATGACAGCAGTAGAGACTGTCTCTCTGTGAATCAGCCATCAGACAGCAGCAGTAGTAGAGACTGTCTCTCTGGAATCCAGCCATCAGACAGCAGCAGCAGTAGAGACTGTCTCTCTGAATCAGCCATCAGACAGCAGCAGCAGTAGAGACTGTCTCTCTGTGGAATCCAGCCATCAGACAGCAGCAGCAGTAGAGACTGTCTCTCTGTGGAATCCAGCCATCAGACAGCAGCAGCAGTAGAGACTGTCTCTGTGGAATCCAGCCATCAGACAGCAGTAGTAGAGACTGTCTCTGTGGAATCCAGCCATCAGACAGCAGTAGAGACTGTCTCTCTGTGGAATCCAGCCATCAGACAGCAGCAGTAGAGACTGTCTCTCTGTGGAATCCAGCCATCAGACAGCAGCAGTAGAGACTGTCTCTCTGTGGAATCCAGCCATCAGACAGCAGCAGTAGAGACTGTCTCTCTGTGGAATCCAGCCATCAGACAGCAGCAGCAGTAGAGACTGTCTCTCTGTGGAATCCAGCCATCAGAGCATGACAGCAGCAGTAGTAGAGACTGTCTCTCTGTGGAATCCAGCCATCAGACAGCAGCAGCAGTAGAGACTGTCTCTCTGTGGAATCCAGCCATCAGAGCATGACAGCAGCAGCAGTAGTAGAGACTGTCTCTCTGTGGAATCCAGCCATCAGACAGCAGCAGTAGTAGAGACTGTCTCTGTGGAATCCAGTCATCAGACAGCGGTGGGAATCCAGCCATCGGACAGCAGCAGTAGTAGAGACTGTCTCTGTAGATCCAGCCATCAGAGCAGCAGCAGCAGCAGTAGAGACTGTCTCTGTGGAATCCAGTCATCAGACAGCAGCAGTAGAGAGACTGTCTCTTTGTGGAATCCAGCCATCAGAGCATGACAGCAGCAGTAGAGACTGTCTCTCTGTGGAATCCAGCCATCACACATGACAGCAGTGTAGTAGAGACTGTCTCTCTGTGGAATCCAGCCATCAGAGCATGACAGCAGCAGCAGTGAGACTGTCTCTCTGTGGAATCCAGTCATCAGACAGCAGCAGTAGAGACTGTCTCTCTGTGGAATCCAGTCAGTCAGACATGATCAGCAGCAGTAGAGACTGTCTCTGTGGAATCCAGCCATCAGACAGCAGCAGCAGTAGAGACTGTCTCTCTGTGGAATCCAGCCATCAGACAGCAGCAGCAGTAGAGACTGTCTCTCTGTGGAATCCAGCCATCAGACAGCAGCAGTAGAGACTGTCTCTCTGGAATCCAGCCATCAGACAGCAGCAGTAGAGACTGTCTCTCTGTGGAAACAGCCATCAGACAGCAGCAGCAGTAGAGACTGTCTCTCTGTGGAATCCAGCCATCAGAGCATCAGACAGCAGCAGTAGTAGAGACTGTCTCTCTGTGGAATCAGCCATCAGAGCATGCAGCAGTAGAGACTTCTCTCTGGAATCCAGCCATCAGACAGCAGCAGACTGTCTGTCTCTGTGGAATCCAGCCATCAGACAGCAGCAGCAGTAGAGACTGTCTCTCTGTGGAATCCAGCCATCAGAGCATGACAGCAGCAGTAGTAGAGACTGTCTCTCTGTGGAATCCAGCCATCAGACAGCAGCAGTAGTAGAGACTGTCTCTGTGGAATCCAGTCATCAGACAGCAGCAGCAGTAGAGACTGTCTCTCTGTGGAATCCAGCCATCAGACAGCAGCAGCAGTAGAGACTGTCTCTCTGTGGAATCCAGCCATCAGAGCATGACAGCAGCAGTAGAGACTGTCTCTCTGTGGAATCCAGACAGCAGCAGTCAGAGACTGTCTCTCTGTGGAATCAGCCATCAGACAGCAGCAGTAGAGACTGTCTCTCTGTGGAATCCAGCCATCAGACAGCAGCAGTAGAGACTGTCTCTCATGGAATCCAGCCATCAGACAGTAGCAGTAGAGAGAGACTGTCTCTCTGTGGAATCCAGCCATCAGAGCATGACAGCAGCAGTGTAGAGATCCAGCCATCAGTCTGTCTCTCTGGAATCCAGACATGCATCAGTGGAATCCAGCCATCAGACAGCAGCAGTAGAGACTGTCTCTCTGTGGAATCCAGCCATCAGACAGCAGCAGCAGTAGAGACTGTCTCTCTGTGGAATCCAGCCATCAGACAGCAGCAGCAGTAGAGACTGTCTCTCTGTGGAATCCAGCCATCAGACAGCAGCAGCAGTAGAGACTGTCTCTCTGTGGAATCCAGCCATCAGACAGCAGCAGCAGTAGAGACTGTCTCTCTGTGGAATCCAGCCATCAGACAGCAGCAGTAGAGACTGTCTCTCTGTGGAATTCAGCCATCAGACAGACAGCAGCAGCAGTAGAGACTGTCTCTCTGTGGAATCCAGCCATCAGACAGCAGCAGTAGTAGAGACTGTCTCTCTGTGGAATCCAGCCATCAGAGCATGACAGCAGCAGCAGTAGAGACTGTCTCTCTGTGGAATCCAGCCATCAGAGCATGACAGCAGTAGCAGTTGTCTCTCTGTGGAATCCAGCCATCAGACAGCAGTCAGTAGAGACTGTCTGTGGAATCCAGCCATCAGACAGCAGCAGCAGTAGAGACTGTCTCTCTGTGGAATCCAGCCATCAGACAGCAGCAGCAGTAGAGACTGTCTCTCTGTGGAATCCAGCCATCAGAGCAGACAGCAGCAGTAGAGACTGTCTCTCTGTGAATCCCAGCCATCAGACAGCAGCAGCAGTAGAGACTGTCTCTCTCTGCAATCCCAGCCATCAGAGCATGACAGCAGCAGCAGTAGAGACTGTCTCTCTGTGGAATCCAGCATCAGACATGACAGCAGCAGTAGAGACTGTCTCTCTGTGGAATCCAGCCATCACAGCAGCAGCAGTAGAGACTGTCTCTCTCCAGCATCAGAGCATGACAGCAGCAGTAGAGACTGTCTCTGTGGAATCCAGCCATCAGACAGCAGCAGCAGTAGAGACTGTCTCTCTGTGGAATCCAGCCATCAGACAGCAGCAGCAGTAGAGACTGTCTCTCTGTGAATCAGCCATCAGACAGCAGCAGCAGTAGAGACTGTCTCTCTGTGGAATCCAGCCATCAGACAGCAGCAGCAGTAGAGACTGTCTCTCTGTGGAATCCAGCCATCAGACAGCAGCAGCAGTAGTAGAGACTGTCTCTCTGTGGAATCCAGCCATCAGACAGCAGCAGCAGTAGAGACTGTCTCTCTGTGGAATCCAGCCATCAGAGCATGACAGCAGCAGCAGTAGAGACTGTCTCTCTGTGGAATCCAGCCATCAGACAGCAGCAGTAGTAGAGACTGTCTCTCTGTGGAATCCTGCCATCATGACAGCAGCAGTAGTAGAGACTGTCTCTCTGTGGAATCCAGCCATCAGACAGCCATCAGCAGCAGTAGTAGAGACTGTCTCTCTGTGGAATCCAGCCATCAGACAGCAGCAGCAGTAGAGACTGTCTCTCTGTGGAATCCAGCCATCAGACAGCAGCAGCAGTAGAGACTGTCTCTCTGTGGAATCCAGCCATCAGAGCAGTAGAGACTGTCTCTCTGGAATCAGCCATCAGAGCACAGCAGCAGTAGTAGAGACTGTCTCTCTGTGGAATCAGACAGCAGCAGCAGTAGAGACTGTCTCTCTGTGGAGATCCAGCCATCAGACAGCAGCAGCAGACTGTCTCTCTGTGGAATCCAGCCATCAGAGCATGACAGCAGCAGCAGTAGTAGAGACTGTCTCTCTGTGGAATCCAGCCATCAGACAGCAGCAGTAGTAGAGACTGTCTCTGTGGAATCCAGTCATCAGACAGCAGCAGCAGTAGAGACTGTCTCTCTGTGGAATCCAGCCATCAGACAGCAGCAGTGGGAATCCAGCATCAGACAGCAGCAGCAGCAGTAGAGACTGTCTCTCTGTGAATCCAGCCATCAGACAGCAGCAGCAGCAGTAGAGACTGTCTCTCTGTGGAATCCAGCCATCAGACAGCAGCAGCAGTCTGTCTCTCTGTGGAATCCAGTCATCAGACATGACAGCAGCAGTAGAGACTGTCTCTCTGTGGAATCCAGCCATCAGACAGCAGCAGCAGTAGAGACTGTCTCTCTGTGGAATCCAGCCATCAGACAGCAGCAGCAGTAGAGACTGTCTCTCTGTGAATCCAGCCATCAGACAGCAGCCATCAGACAGTAGAGACTGTCTCTCTGTGGAATCAGTCATCAGAGCATGCAGCAGCAGCAGTAGAGACTGTCTCTGGAATCTGGGTGGAATCCAGCCATCAGAGCATGACAGCAGTAGAGACTGTCTCTCTGTGGAATCCAGCCATCAGACAGCAGCAGCAGTAGAGACTGTCTCTCTGTGGAATCCAGCCATCAGACAGCAGCAGTAGAGACTGTCTCTCTGTGGAATCCAGCCATCAGACAGCAGCAGTAGAGACTGTCTCTCTGTGGAATCCAGCCATCAGACAGCAGCAGCAGTAGAGACTGTCTCTCTGTGGAATCCAGCCATCAGAGCATGACAGCAGCAGTAGTAGAGACTGTCTCTCTGTGGAATCCAGCCATCAGACAGCAGCAGCAGTAGAGACTGTCTCTCTGTGGAATCCAGCCATCAGAGCATGACAGCATCAGACAGCAGTAGTAGAGAGACTGTCTCTCTCTGTGGCCATCCAGCCATCAGACAGCAGCAGTAGTAGAGACTGTCTCTGTGGAATCCAGTCATCAGACAGCAGCAGCAGTAGAGACTGTCTCTCTGTGGAATCCAGCCATCAGACAGCAGCAGTAGTAGAGACTGTCTCTCTGTGGAATCCAGCCATCAGAGCATGACAGCAGCAGCAGTAGAGACTGTCTCTCTGTGGAATCCAGTCATCAGACAGCAGCAGCAGTAGAGACTGTCTCTTTGTGGAATCCAGCCATCAGAGCATGACAGCAGCAGTAGAGACTGTCTCTCTGTGGAATCCAGCCATCAGACAGCAGCAGCAGTAGAGACTGTCTCTCTGTGGAATCCAGCCATCAGAGCAGCAGTAGTAGAGACTGTCTCTCTGTGGAATCCAGCCATCAGACAGCAGCAGTAGAGACTGTCTCTCTGTGGAATCCAGCCATCAGACAGCAGTAGCAGTAGAGACTGTCTCTCTGTGGAATCCAGCCATCAGACAGCAGCAGCAGTAGAGACTGTCTCTCCAGTCATCAGACATGGAAGTAGAGACTGTCTCTCCTACAGTGGAATCCAGCCATCAGACAGCAGCAGCAGTAGAGACTGTCTCTCTGTGGAATCCAGCCATCAGACAGCAGCAGCAGTAGAGACTGTCTCTCCAGCCATCAGTGGAATCCCAGCCATCAGACAGCAGCAGCAGCAGTAGAGACTGTCTCTCTGTGGAATCCAGCCATCAGACAGCAGTAGCAGTAGAGACTGTCTCTCTGTGGAATCCAGCCATCAGACAGCAGTAGCAGTAGAGACTGTCTCTCTGTGGAATCCAGCCATCAGACAGCAGCAGCAGTAGAGACTGTCTCTCTGTGGAATTCAGCCATCAGAGCATGACAGCAGCAGCAGTAGAGACTGTCTCTCTGTCCCAGCCACCAGGAATCCAATCCAGCCATCAGAGCATGACAGCAGCAGCAGTAGAGACTGTCTCTCTCTGGAATCCAGCCATCAGACAGCAGCAGCAGTAGAGACTGTCTCTCTGTGAATCCAGCCATCAGACAGCAGCAGTAGTAGAGACTGTCTCTCTGTGGAATCCTGCCATCAACAGCATGACAGCAGTAGAGACTGTCTCTGTGGAATCCAGCCATCAGACAAAGAAGCAGTAGTAGAGACTGTCTCTCTGTGGAATTCAGCCATCCGAGCATGACTGTCTCTCTGTAGAATCAGCATCAATAGCAGCAGTAGAGACTGTCTCTCTGCTGGAATCCAGACAGCAGTCAAGGAGCATCAGCCACAGCAGCAGTAGAGACTGTCTCTCTGTGGAATCCAGCCATCAGAGCAATGAGACTGTCTCTCTGTAGAGACTGTCTGTCTCTGTGGAATCAGTCAGACAGCAGCAGCAGTCAGAGAGCAGCAGCTGTAGTAGAGGCTGTCTCTCTGTGGAATCCAGCAGGCATCAGAGCATGACTGTCTCTGTGGAATCCAGCAGACAGTAGTAGAGACTGTCTCTCTGTGGAATCAGTCTCAGCAGCATCAGAGCATCCAGACAGCAGCAGCAGTAGAGACTGTCTCTCTGTGGAATCCAGCCATCAGACAGCAGCAGCAATAGAGACTGTCTCTCTGTGGAATCCAGCCATCAGACAGCATGAGACTGTCTGGAATCCAGCCATCAGTAGTAGAGACTGTCTCTCTGTGGAATCCAGCCATCAGACAGCAGCAGTAAGACTGTCTCTGTAGAATCCAGCCATCAGACAGCAGCAGCAGTGAGACTGTCTCTCTGTGGAATCCAGCCATCAGACAGCAGCAGCAATAGAGACTGTCTCTCTGTGGAATCCAGCCATCAGACAGCAGCAGTAGAGACTGTCTCTCTGTGGAATTCAACCATCAGACAGCAGTAAGTAGAGACTGTCTCTCTGTGGAGATCCAGCCATCAGACGCAGTAGCAGTAGAGACTGCCCTCTGTGGAATCCAGCCATCAGACAGCAGCAGTAGAGACTGTCTCTGTGAATTCAGCCCATCAGACAGCAGTAGCAGTAGAGACTGTCTGAGTCCAGCCATCTGTGACAGAATCCAGCCATCAGACAGCAGTAGCAGTAGAGACAGCAGCGGCAGTAGAGACTGTCTCTCCTGTGGAATCCAGCCATCAGACAGCAGCAGCAGTAGAGACTGTCTCTGTGAATCCAGCAACATCCAGACATTCAGCAGCCATCAGAGCATGACAGCAGCAGCAGTAGAGACTGGCCTCTATGGAATCCAGCCATCAGAGCATGACAGCAGCAGCAGTAGACTGTCTCTGACTCTGCCATCAGAGCATGACCAGCTGTCTCTCTGGCATCAGACAGCAGCAGCAGTAGAGACTGTCTCTCTGTGGAATCCAGCCATCAGAGCATGACAGCCAGCCATCAGACAGTAGAGACTGTCTCTGTGGAATCCAGCCATCAGACAGCAGCAGCAGAGACTGTCTCTCTGCAGTTGGAATCCAGCCATCTGTCTGCAGACAGCAGACAGCAGAGAGACTGTCTCTGTGGAATCAGCCATCAAGAGCAGCAGTGGACAGCAGTCTCTCTGTGGAATCCAGCAGTAGAGACTCTGTCCATCAGACAGCATCTGTGAAATCAGCCATCAGACAGCAGTAGCAGCAGTAGAGACTGTTGTCTCTCTGTGGAATTCAGCCATCAGACATGACAGCAGCAGTAGAGACTGTCTCTCCAGCCATCAGGAATCCAGCCTGTCTCTCCAGTCAGCACATCAGCAGCAGCAGTAGAGACTGTCTCTCTGATGGCAATCCAGCCATCAGACAGCAGTAGCAGTAGAGAGCAGCAGTGGTCCTCTCTGTGGAATCCAGACATCAGACAGCAGCAGCAGTAGTAGAGACTGCCTCTCTGTGGAATCCAGCCATCAGACATGACAGCAGCAGTAGAGACTGTCTCTCTGTGGAATCAGCCATCAGAGCATGAGCATAACAGCAGCAGCAGTAGAGACTGTCTCTCTGTCAGGAATCCAGCCATCAGAGCCATGACAGCAGTAGTGAGACTGTCTCTCTGCGCCATCAGAATCCTGCCATCAGAGCCATGACAGCAGTAGAGACTGTCTCTCTGTGGAAACCAGTCATCAGACACCAGCAGCAGTAGAGACTGTCTCTCTGTGGAATCCAGCCATCAGACAGCAGCAGCAGCAGAGACTGTCTCTCTGTGGAATCAGTCTCAATCAGAGCATGACAGCAGCAGCAGTAGAGACTGTCTCTCTGATCAGCCTGAATCCAGCCATAGTAGACAGCATCAGCATGACAGTAGTAGGAGACTGTCTCTCTGTGGAATCCAGCCATCAGACAGCAGCAGCAGTAGAGACTGTCTCTCTGTGGAATCCAACCACCATCCAGACCATGACAGCAGCAGTAGAGACTGTCTCTCTGTGGAATCGGGCCAGCAACATCAGACAGCAAATCAATTGCTTAGTAGCAGTAGAGACTGTGGAGCTCTCTGTGGAATCCAGCCATCAGATCAGCAGCAGCAGTAGAGACTGTCAGCATTCTCTGTGGAATCAGCCATCAGACACCTAGTAGAGACTGTCTCTCTGTGGAATTCAGCCATCAGACAGCAGCAGCAGTAAGTTGTCTGTGGAATCCAGCCATCAGACTGTCTGTCTCTCTGTGGAATTCAGCCATCAGAGCATGACAGCAGCAGCAGTAGAGACTGTCTCTCTGTGGAATCCAGCCATCAGACAGCAGCAGTAGAGACTGTCTCTCAGCCATCAGACACCAGCAGCAGTGGAATCCCAGTCATCAGAGCATGTCATCAGCAGCAGCAGTAGAGACTGTCTCTCTGTGGAATCCCAGTCATCAAACATGACAGCATGACAACAGCCAGCAGTAGAGACTGTCTCTCTGGGTCTCAGCCTGAAATCTCAGCCATCAGACAGCAACAGCAGTAGAGACTGTCTGTCTGTGTCAATGTCTCATTGTATGTCTCATCAATGTCTTACTGTCTGTGTCCAATGCTTACAGTCTGTCTGAGACTGTCTCTGTCAATGTCTTACTGTCTGCAAGCTGATTAGAGTTAAAACACACACAATAAGATTTGTTGTGCGTATATATATATATATATATATATATATAGTTATATATATACATATACAGCATTTATATATATATATATATATAAATATATATTTAGCTTAAAGGAAAGAATCGGCTTATATATATATATATATATATATATAAATATATATATAGAGAGAGAAGAGAGACAGATGAGAGAGAGAGAGAGAGAAGAGAGAGCGAGCGAGAGAGAGAGACCGATGAGAGAGAGAGAGTGAGTAGAGAGAGAGAGAGAGAGAGAGAGACAGAGAGAGAGAGAGAGAGAGAGACAGAGAGAGACAGACAGAGAGAGACAGAGAGAGAGAGAGAGAGAGAGTGAGAGAGAGAGAGAGAGAGACAGATGAGAGAGAGAGAGAGAGAGAGAGAGAGAGAGAGAGAGAGAGAGAGAGAGAGAGAGAGAGAGAGAGAGAGAGAGAGAGAGAGAGAGAGAGAGAGACAGAGAGAATAGAGAGAGATAGACAGAGAGATACAGAGATAGAGATAGAGACAGAGATAGCAGAGATAGACATAGAGAGATAGAGAGACATAGAGAGAGAGAGAGAGACAGAGAGATAGAGAGAGATAGCAGAGAGAGATAGACATAGAGAGAGAGAGACAGAGAGATAGATAGACAGATAGAGAGAGATAGAGACAGAGATAGAGAGATAGAGACAGAGAGAGATAGACAGAGAGCAGAGAGAGAGACAGATATAGAGAGAGAGAGAGACATATAGAGATATAGATATACAAAGAGAGAGAGAGAGATATACATAGATAGAGAGAGAGACAAGAGAGAGAGAGAGACAGAGAGAGAGAGAGAGAGAGAGAGAGAGACAGAGAGAGAGAGAGAGAGACAGAGAGAGAGAGACAAAGAGAGAGAGAGAG
>NW_027039714.1:50000-52500 GCF_034236695.1 Oncorhynchus nerka | reverse complement strand
TAGTCACAGTGATATAACCAATAGTCACAGTCCACTAGTCACAGTGATATAACTAGTCACAGTGATATAACCACCACTAACAGTGATATAACCACCACTTTCCACAGTAGCTCATCACAGTGATATAACCACCACTAGTCACAGTGATATAACCACCACTAGTCACAGTGATATAACCACCACTAGTCACAGTGATATAACCACCACTAGTCACAGTGATATAACCACCACTTCACAGATATAACCACCACTAGTCACAGTGATATAACCATAGTCACAGTGATATAACCACCACTAGTCAGTGATATAACCACCACTAGTCACAGTGATATAACCACCACTAGTCACAGTGATATAACCACCACTAGTCACAGTGATATAACACCACTAGTCACCTCCTCCACAGTACCTGTGATATAACCACCACTAACCACCACTAGTCACAGTGATATAACCACCACTAGTCACAGTGATATAACCACCACTAGTCACAGGGATATAACCACCACTAGTCACAGTGATATAACCACCACTAGTCACAGTGATATAACCACCACTAGTCACAGTGATATAACCACCACTAGTCACAGTGATATAACCACCACTAGTCACAGTGATATAACCACCACTATACAGTGATATAACCACACTAGTCACAGTGATATAACCACCACTAGTCACAGTGATATAACCACCACTAGTCACAGGGATATAACCACCACTAGTCACAGTGATATAACCACCACAGTCACAGTGATATAACCACCACTAGTCACAGTGATATAACCACACTAGTCACAGTGATATAACCACCACTAGTCACAGGGATATAACCACCACTAGTCATAACCACTATATAAACCACCACTAGTCACAGTGATATAACCACCACTAGTCACAGTGATATAACCACCACTAGTCACAGTGATATAACCACCACTAGTCACAGGGATATAACCACCACTAGTCACAGGAATATAACCACCACTAGTCACAGTGATATAACCACCACTAGTCACAGTGATATAACCACCACTAGTCACAGTGATATAACCACCACTAGTCACAGTGATATAACCACCACTAGTCACAGTGATATAACCACCACTAGTCACAGGATATAACCACACACTAGTCACAGTGATATAACC
Organism: Oncorhynchus nerka; assembly: GCF_034236695.1. Classification (NCBI taxonomy): domain Eukaryota; kingdom Metazoa; phylum Chordata; class Actinopteri; order Salmoniformes; family Salmonidae; genus Oncorhynchus; species Oncorhynchus nerka. The sequence continues at coordinate 51,349 of NW_027039714.1, read as the reverse complement.
ACCACTAGTCACAGTGATATAACCACCACTAGTCACAGTGATATAACCACCACTAGTCACAGTGATATAACCACCACAGTCACAGTGATATAACCACCACTAGTCACAGTGATATAACCACCACTAGTCACAGTGATATAACCACCACTAGTCACAGTGATATAACCACCACTAGTCACAGTGATATAACCACCACTAGTCACAGTGATATAACCACCACTAGTCACAGTGATATAACCACCACTAGTCACAGTGATATAACCACCACTAGTCACAGTGATATAACCACCACTAGTCACAGTGATATAACCACCACTAGTCACAGGTCACAGTGATATAACCACCACTAGTCACAGTGATATAACCACCACTAGTCACAGTGATATAACCACCACTAGTCACCTGATATAACCACCACAGTACAGTGGAGCATCACAGTGATATAACCACCACTAGTCACAGTGATATAACCACCACTAGTCACAGTGATATAACCACCACTAGTCACAGTGATATAACCACCACTAGTCACAGTGATATAACCACCACTAGTCACAGGTCACAGTGATATAACCACCACTAGTCACAGTGATATAACCACCACTAGTCACAGTGATATAACCACCACTAGTCACAGTGATATAACCACCACTAGTCACAGTGATATAACCACCACTAGTCACAGTGATATAACCACCACTAGTCACAGGATATAACCACCACTAGTCACAGTGATATAACCACCACTAGTCACAGTGATATAACCACCACTAGTCACAGTGATATAACCACCACTAGTCACAGTGATATAACCACCACTACAGTCCACAGTCACAGATATAACCACCACTAGTCACAGTGATATAACCACCACTAGTCACAGTGATATAACCACCACTAGTCACAGTATAACCACCACTAGTCACAGTATATAACCACCACTAGTCACAGTGATATAACCACCACTAGTCACAGTGATATAACCACCACTAGTCACAGTGATATAACCACCACTAGTCACAGTATAAACCACCACTAGTCACAGTGATATAACCACCACTAGTCACAGTGATATAACCACCACTAGTCACAGTGATATAACCACCACTAGTCACAGTGATATAACCACCACTAGTCACAGTGATATAACACCACTCACAGTGATATAACCACCACTAGTCACAGTGATATAACCACCACTAGTCACAGTGATATAACCACCACTAGTCACAGTGATATAACCACCACTAGTCACAGTCACAGATATAACCACCACTAGTCACAGTGATATAACCACCACTAGTCACAGTGATATAACCACCACTATAACCACCACTAGTCACAGTGAT
>NW_027039714.1:35000-45000 GCF_034236695.1 Oncorhynchus nerka | reverse complement strand
CATGTGATTGATTGATTTTGTAGGAATATTTTAAAGATAAATACACAACTCAGAGGACGAGAGGTCAATAGAGTACTAACGATCAAATGAAATAGTGTTTTTGTCTGTAACAGGGAATTATTAATCAATGGGTCAGAGACGTGGGAGGAAATTCAGTCCGGGACTCATAACTACATGGCAAGTTCTCATTGGTCCAAATTGGTTATACATTGAGCCTGAAATAGGATACTTGTTATTTGGCCATTGGGCTAAGTTGTATTGCAAGGGATTCTAATTGGTCAACCACAGAATCACTGAGGAGAGAATCACTGAGGACAGGGGAGAATCACTGAGGAGAGAATCACTGAGGAGAGAATCACTGAGGAGAGAATCACTGAGGAGAGAATCACTGAGGAGAGAATCACTTAGGAGAGAATCACTGAGGAGAGAATCACTGAGGAGAGAATCACTTAGGAGAGAATCACTGAGGAGAGAATCACTGAGGAGAGAATCACTGAAGAGAGAATCACTGAGGAGAGAATCACTGAGGAGAGAATCACTGAGGAGAGAATCACTGAGGACAGGGGAGAATGAACTTCCACCTCTCAGCATAACATCTATGATTTATCCTCTTTGAAAAAAACTATTTTTCTCCCCTGATTTGCTTTGGGTTCTGTGTTATTGAAGAGTAGCATCAACTGCTACCAATTTGATTGGGGCGTCTTTGTTGTCCCCTGGTTGAAACTAAAGACTCCACTGTGTCTGTGTGTGGAGTGTCTCTCTAGGTCCCCAGTGTGTATCAAGGACAGGGGACACAGTGGAGTGTCTCTCTAGGTCCCCAGTGTGTATCAAGGACAGGGGACACAGTGGAGTGTCTCTCTAGGTCCCCAGTGTGTATCAAGGACAGGGGACACAGTGTAGTGTCTCTCCAGGTCCCCAGTGTGTATCAAGGACAGGGGACACAGTGGAGTGTCTCTCTAGGTCCCCAGTGTGTGTCTGTGTGAAGGACAGTGGACACAGTGGAGTGTCTCTCCAGGTCCCCAGTGTGTATCAAGGACAGGGGACACAGTGGAGTGTCTCTCTAGATCCCCAGTGTGTGTCAAGGACAGGGGACACAGTGGAGTGTCTCTCTAGGTCCCCAGTGTGTATGAAGGACAGGGGACACAGTGTAGTGTCTCTCTAGGTCCCCAGTGTGTATCAAGGACAGGGGACACAGTGGAGTGTCTCTCTAGGTCCCCAGTGTGTATGAAGGACAGGGGACACAGTGTAGTGTCTCTCTAGGTCCCCAGTGTGTATCAAGGACAGGGGACACAGTGTAGTGTCTCTCTAGGTCCCCAGTGTGTGTCTGTGTGAAGGACAGGCTCTAATGATGATGTGAGCTGTTGCTGTCCTTTCTCCCTGATCTCTCAGAGAAAATAGTTAGAGGGAGATGGACTTCACCAGTGTGTGTGTGTGTGTGTGTGTGTGTGTGTGTGTGTGTGTGTGTGTGTGTGTGTGTGTGTGTGTGTGTGTGTGTGTGTGTGTTTAAATGTGCGTGTTTGCCTGTGTTTAAGTGTGTGTTTAAGTGTGTGTGTGTGTGTGTGTGTGTGTGTGTGTGTGTGTGTGTGTGTGTGTGTGTGTGTGTTTAAGTGTGTGTGTCTCTGTCACATCTATTCCATACAATAATGAGGTCATACATCATGCCTGATAAATATATATCTTTACCCGTATCTGTACCTGAGCCTCTTGCAGAGGCTCTAAACCTGAATTACAGTAGGGAGTCATTTAGCAGAGGCTCTAAACCAGATTTACAGTAGGGAGTCATTTAGCAGAGGCTCTAAACCTGATTTACAGTAGGGAGTCATTTAGCAGAGGCTCTAAACCAGATTTACAGTAGGGAGTCGTTTAGCAGAGGCTCTAAACCAGATTTACAGTAGGGGGTCATTTAGCAGAGGCTCTAAACCAGATTTACAGTAGGGAGTCGTTTAGCAGATGCTCTAAACCTGATTTACAGTAGGGAGTCATTTAGCAGAGGCTCTAAACCAAATTTACAGTAGGGAGTCATTTAGCAGAGGCTCTAAACCAGATTTACAGTAGGGAGTCATTTAGCAGAGGCTCTAAACCTGATTTACAGTAGGGAGTCATTTAGCAGAGGCTCTAAACCAGATTTACAGTAGGGAGTCGTTTAGCAGAGGCTCTAAACCAGATTTACAGTAGGGAGTCATTTAGCAGAGGCTCTAAACCAGATTTACAGTAGGGAGTCATTTAGCAGAGGCTCTAAACCAGATTTACAGTAGGGAGTCATTTAGCAGAGGCTCTAAACCAGATTTACAGTAGGGAGTCATTTAGCAGAGGCTCTAAACCAGATTTACAGTAGGGAGTCGTTTAGCAGAGGCTCTAAACCAGATTTACAGTAGGGAGTCATTTAGCAGAGGCTCTAAACCAGATTTACAGTAGGGAGTCGTTTAGCAGAGGCTCTAAACCTGATTTACAGTAGGGAGTCATTTAGCAGAGGCTCTAAACCAAATTTACAGTAGGGAGTCATTTAGCAGAGGCTCTAAACCAGATTTACAGTAGGGAGTCATTTAGCAGAGGCTCTAAACCAGATTTACAGTAGGGAGTCGTTTAGCAGAGGCTCTAAACCAGATTTACAGTAGGGAGTCATTTAGCAGAGGCTCTAAACCAGATTTACAGTAGGGAGTCATTTAGCAGAGGCTCTAAACCAAAGAGATTTACAGTAGGGAGTCGTTTAGCAGAGGCTCTAAACCAGATTTACAGTAGGGAGTCATTTAGCAGAGGCTCTAAACCAGATTTACAGTAGGGAGTCATTTAACAGAGGCTCTAAACCAGATTTACAGTAGGGAGTCATTTAGCAGAGGCTCTAAACCAAAGAGATTTACAGTAGGGAGTCATTTAGCAGAGGCTCTAAACCAGATTTACAGTAGGGAGTCGTTTAGCAGAGGCTCTAAACCAGATTTACAGTAGGGAGTCGATTAGCAGAGGCTCTAAACCTGATTTACAGTAGGGAGTCATTTAGCAGAGGCTGTAAACCTGATTTACAGTAGGGAGTCATTTAGCAGAGGCTCTAAACCTGATTTACAGTAGGGAGTCATTTAGCAGAGGCTCTAAACCTGATTTACAGAGGGAGTCTTTAGCAGAGGCTAAACCAGATTTACAGTAGGGAGTCATTTAGCAGAGGCTCTAAACCTGATTTACAGTAGGGAGTCATTTAGCAGAGGCTCTAAACCAGATTTACAGTAGGGAGTCATTTAGCAGAGGCTCTAAACCTGATTTACAGTAGGGAGTCATTTAGCAGAGGCTCTAAACCAGATTTACAGTAGGGAGTCATTTAGCAGAGGCTCTAAACCTGATTTACAGTAGGGAGTCATTTAGCAGAGGCTCTAAACCAGATTTACAGTAGGGAGTCATTTAGCAGAGGCTCTAAACCTGATTTACAGTAGGGAGTCATTTAGCAGAGGCTCTAAACCAAAGAGATTTACAGTAATTAGTCATTTAGCAGAATCTTTTTTTCCCAGAGAGATTTACAGTCGTGAGTCAATTAGCAGAGCTCTAAACCAGAGAGATTTACAGTAATTAGTCAATTAGCAGAGCTTTAATCCAGAGAGATTTACAGTCGTGAGTCAATTAGCAGAGCTCTAATCCAGAGAGATTTACAGTCGTGAGTCAATTAGCAGAGCTCTAATCCAGAGAGATTTACAGTCGTGAGTCAATTAGCAGAGCTCTAATCCAGAGAGATTTACAGTCGTGAGTCAATTAGCAGAGCTCTAATCCAGAGAGATTTACAGTCGTGAGTCAATTAGCAGAGCTCTAATCCAGAGAGATTTACAGTCGTGAGTCAATTAGCAGAGCTCTAATCCAGAGAGATTTACAGTCGTGAGTCAATTAGCAGAGCTCTAATCCAGAGAGATTTACAGTCGTGAGTCAATTAGCAGAGCTCTAATCCAGAGAGATTTACAGTCGTGAGTCAATTAGCAGAGCTCTAATCCAGAGAGATTTACAGTCGTGAGTCAATTAGCAGAGCTCTAATCCAGAGAGATTTACAGTCGTGAGTCAATTAGCAGAGCTCTAATCCAGAGAGATTTACAGTCGTGAGTCAATTAGCAGAGCTCTAATCCAGAGAGATTTACAGTCGTGAGTCAATTAGCAGAGCTCTAATCCAGAGCTCTAATCCAGAGAGATTTACAGTCGTGAGTCAATTAGCAGAGCTCTAATCCAGAGAGATTTACAGTCGTGAGTCAATTAGCAGAGCTCTAATCCAGAGAGATTTACAGTCGTGAGTCAATTAGCAGAGCTCTAATCCAGAGAGATTTACAGTCGTGAGTCAATTAGCAGAGCTCTAATCCAGAGAGATTTACAGTCGTGAGTCAATTAGCAGAGCTCTAATCCAGAGAGATTTACAGTCGTGAGTCAATTAGCAGAGCTCTAATCCAGAGAGATTTACAGTCGTGAGTCAATTAGCAGTCACTCACTAATCCAGAGATTTACAGTCACTCAGTCAATTACTCAGTCAATCCAGTCACAGTCACCACAAGTCACATTTTCACCAGTCAGTCGTGTCAGTCAGTCACCAGTCTCCACCAGTCACTCACCAGTCACAGTCAGTCAGTCACTCAGCAGTCAGTCAGTCAGTCACCACAGTCAGTCAGTCAGTCACTTCCTCACTCAGTCACTCACTCAGTCAGTCAGTCAGTCAGTCAGTCACTCAGTCAGTCAGTCACTCAGTCACTTACTCAGTCACTCAGTCAGTCAGTCAGTCAGTCACTCAGTCGCTCACTCAGTCACTCACTCAGTCAGTCAGTCAGTCAGTCAGTCAGTCAGTCAGTCAGTCAGTCACTCACTCAGTCAGTCAGTCAGTCAGTCAGTCAGTCACTCAGTCACTCACTCAGACTCACTCAGTCAGTCACACAGTCACTCAGTCAGTCAGTCACTCAGTCAGTCAGTCAGTCAGTCAGTCAGTCACTCAGTCACTCACTCACTCACTCACTCACTCAACTCAGAGACTCAGAGTAAATGTCAGTCAGTCACTCACTCAGCCAGACAGTCACCACAGAGAGACAGAGAGACTCAGTCAGTCAGTCACCCAGAGAGAGAGAGAGACTCAGACTCAGTCAGAGAGAGACTGAGGATGGAGAGTGTCTAGTCAGAGAGAGAGAGAGAGACTCAGGATGGAGAGTGTCTACCCAGAGAGAGAGAGAGAGAGACTGAGGATGGAGAGTGTCTACCCAGAGAGAGAGTTTTTCTGAGGATGGAGAGTGTCACCCAGAGAGAGAGAGACTGAGGATGGAGAGTGTCTACCCAGAGAGAGAGAGAGACTGAGGATGGAGAGTGTCTACCCAGAGAGAGAGAGACTGAGGATGGAGAGTGTCTACCCAGAGAGAGAGAGACTGAGGATGGAGAGTGTCTACACAGAGAGAGAGAGAGGAGACTGAGGATGGAGAGTGTCTACCCAGAGAGAGAGAGACTGAGGGTGGAGAGTGTCTACCCAGAGAGAGAGAGAGAGGATGGAGTGGAGTGTCTACCCAGAGAGAGAGACTGAGGGTGGACTGTCTACCCAGAGAGAGAGGAGAGGATGGAGAGTGTCTACCCAGAGAGAGAGAGACTGAGGATGGAGAGTGTCTACACAGAGAGAGACTGAGGATGGAGAGTGTCTACCCAGAGAGAGAGACTGAGGATGGAGAGTGTCTACCCAGAGAGAGAGAGACTGAGGGTGGAGAGTGTCATGAGAGAGAGTGTCTGGAGAGTGTCTCAGAGAGAGAGAGACTGAGGATGGAGAGTGTCTACCCAGAGAGAGAGAGACTAAGGATGGAGAGTGTCTACCAGAGAGAGAGAGACTGAGGATGGAGAGTGTCTACCAGAGAGAGTGTCTACCCAGAGAGAGAGAGACTGAGGATGGAGAGTGTCTACCCAGAGAGAGAGAGACTGAGGATGGAGAGTGTCTACCCAGAGAGAGTGTCTACCCAGAGAGAGAGAGACTGAGGATGGAGAGTGTCTACCCAGAGAGAGAGAGACTGAGGATGGAGAGTGTCTACCCAGAGAGAGAGAGACTGAGGATGGAGAGTGTCTACCCAGAGAGAGATACTGAGGATGTAGAGTGTCTACCCAGAGAGAGAGACTGAGGATGTAGAGTGTCTACCCAGAGAGAGAGACTGAGGATGGAGAGTGTCTACCCAGAGAGAGAGAGAGAGAGAGAGACTGAGGATGGAGAGTGTCTACCCAGAGAGAGAGAGACTGAGGATGGAGAGTGTCTACCCAGAGAGAGAGAGACTGAGGATGGAGAGTGTCTACCCAGAGAGAGAGAGAGAGACTGAGGATGGAGAGTGTCTACCCAGAGAGAGAGAGACTGAGGATGGAGAGTGTCTACCCAGAGAGAGAGAGAGACTGAGGATGGAGAGTGTCTACCCAGAGAGAGAGAGACTGAGGATGGAGAGTGTCTACCCAGAGAGAGAGAGAGACTGAGGATGGAGAGTGTCTACCCAGAGAGAGAGAGACTGAGGAGAGTGTCTGGAGAGAGAGAGAGACTGAGGATGGAGAGTGTCTACCCAGAGAGAGAGAGAGAGACTGAGGATGGAGAGTGTCTACCCAGAGAGAGAGAGACTGAGGGTGGAGAGTGTCTACCCAGAGAGAGAGAGAGAGGATGGAGAGTGTCTACCCAGAGAGAGAGAGAGACTGAGGATGGAGAGTGTCTACCCAGAGAGAGAGAGAGAGACTGAGGATGGAGAGTGTCTACCCAGAGAGAGAGACTGAGGATGAGAGAGAGAGAGACTGAGGATGGAGAGTGTCTACCCAGAGAGAGAGAGAGACTGAGGATGGAGAGTGTCTACCCAGAGAGAGAGAGACTGAGGATGGAGAGTGTCTACCCAGAGAGAGAGAGAGAGAGACTGAGGATGGAGAGTGTCTACCCAGAGAGAGAGAGAGACTAAGGATGGAGAGTGTCTACCCAGAGAGAGAGAGAGACTGAGGATGGAGAGTGTCTACCCAGAGAGAGTGTCTACCCAGAGAGAGAGAGAGACTGAGGATGGAGAGTGTCTACCCAGAGAGAGAGAGACTGAGGATGGAGAGTGTCTACCCAGAGAGAGTGTCTACCCAGAGAGAGAGAGACTGAGGATGGAGAGTGTCTACCCAGAGAGAGAGAGAGAGACTGAGGATGGAGAGTGTCTACCCAGAGAGAGAGAGACTGAGGATGGTAAGTGTCTACCCAGAGAGAGAGAGAGAGAGAGACTGAGGATGGAGAGTGTCTACCCAGAGAGAGAGAGACTGAGGATGGAGAGTGTCTACCCAGAGAGAGAGAGACTGAGGATGGAGAGTGTCTACCCAGAGAGAGAGAGAGACTGAGGATGGAGAGTGTCTACCCAGAGAGAGAGAGAGACTGAGGATGGATGGAGAGAGAGAGAGACTGAGTGGAGAGTTTACCCAGAGAGAGAGAGACTGAGGATGGAGAGTGTCTACCCAGAGAGAGAGAGAGACTGAGGATGGAGAGTGTCTACCCAGAGAGAGAGAGACTGAGGATGGAGAGTGTCTACCCAGAGAGAGAGAGACTGAGGATGGAGATTGTCTGAGGAGAGAGACTGGATGGAGAGTGTCTACCCAGAGAGAGAGAGAGACTGAGGATGGAGAGTGTCTACCCAGAGAGAGAGAGAGAAAGACTGAGGATGGAGAGTGTCTACCCAGAGAGAGAGAGACTGAGGGTGGAGAGTGTCTACCCAGAGAGAGAGAGAGAGGATGGAGAGTGTCTACCCAGAGAGAGAGAGAGACTGAGGATGGAGAGTGTCTACCCAGAGAGAGAGAGAGAGAGACTGAGGATGGAGCGTGTCTACCCAGAGAGAGAGAGAGAGACTGAGGATGGAGAGTGTCTACCCAGAGAGAGAGAGAGAGACTGAGGATGGAGAGTGTCTACCCAGAGAGAGAGAGACTGAGGATGGAGCGTGTCTACCCAGAGAGAGAGAGAGAGACTGAGGATGGAGAGTGTCTACCCAGAGAGAGAGAGAGACTGAGGATGGAGAGTGTCTACCCAGAGAGAGAGAGAGACTGAGGATGGAGAGTGTCTACCCAGAGAGAGTGTCTACCCAGAGAGAGAGAGAGACTGAGGATGGAGAGTGTCTACCCAGAGAGAGAGAGACTGAGGATGGAGAGTGTCTACCCAGAGAGAGTGTCTACCCAGAGAGAGAGAGAGACTGAGGATGGAGAGTGTCTACCCAGAGAGAGAGAGACTGAGGATGGAGAGTGTCTACCCAGAGAGAGAGAGACTGAGGATGGAGAGTGTCTACCCAGAGAGAGAGAGACTGAGGATGGAGAGTGTCTACCCAGAGAGAGAGAGACTGAGGATGGAGAGTGTCTACCCAGAGAGAGAGAGACTGAGGATGGAGAGTGTCTACCCAGAGAGAGAGAGACTGAGGATGGAGAGTGTCTACCCAGAGAGAGAGAGAGACTGAGGATGGAGAGTGTCTACCCAGATAGAGAGAGACTGAGGATGGAGAGTGTCTACCCAGAGAGAGAGATTGACTGAGGATGGAGAGTGTCTACCCAGAGAGAGAGAGAGACTGAGGATGGAGAGTGTCTACCCAGAGAGAGAGAGACTGAGGATGGAGAGTGTCTACCCAGAGAGAGAGAGAGAGAGAGACTGAGGATGGAGAGTGTCTTCCCAGAGAGAGAGAGAGAGACTGAGGATGGAGAGTGTCTACCCAGAGAGAGAGAGACTGAGGATGGAGAGTGTCTACCCAGAGAGAGAGAGAGACTGAGGATGGAGAGTGTCTACCCAGAGAGAGAGAGAGACTGAGGATGGAGAGTGTCTACCCAGAGAGAGAGAGACTGAGGATGGAGAGTGTCTACCCAGAGAGAGAGAGAGACTGAGGATGGAGAGTGTCTACCCAGAGAGAGAGAGAGAGAGACTGAGGATGGAGAGTGTCTACCCAGAGAGAGAGAGACTGAGGATGGAGAGTGTCTACCCAGAGAGAGAGAGAGACTGAGGATGGAGAGTGTCTACCCAGAGAGAGTGTGGAGAGTGTCTACCCAGAGAGAGAGAGAAACTGAGGATGGAGAGTGTCTACCCAGAGAGAGAGAGACTGAGGATGGAGAGTGTCTACCCAGAGAGAGTGTCTACCCAGAGAGAGAGAGAGACTGAGGATGGAGAGTGTCTATCCAGAGAGAGAGAGACTGAGGATGGAGAGTGTCTACCCAGAGAGAGAGAGACTGAGGATGGAGAGTGTCTACCCAGAGAGAGAGGAGGAGAGGTCTAGAGAGAGAGACTGAGGATGGAGAGTGTCTACCCAGAGAGAGAGAGACTGAGGATGGAGAGTGTCTACCCAGAGAGAGAGAGACTGAGGATGGAGAGTGTCTACCCAGAGAGAGAGAGACTGAGGATGGAGAGTGTCTACCCAGAGAGAGAGAGAGACTGAGGATGGAGAGTGTCTACCCAGAGAGAGAGAGAGAGACTGAGGATGGAGCGTGTCTACCCAGAGAGAGAGAGAGAGACTGAGGATGGAGAGTGTCTACCCAGAGAGAGAGAGAGACTGAGGATGGAGAGTGTCTACCCAGAGAGAGAGAGAGACTGAGGATGGAGAGTGTCTACCCAGAGAGAGAGAGAGAGAGACTGAGGATGGAGAGTGTCTACCCAGAGAGAGAGAGAGAGACTGAGGATGGAGAGTGTCTACCCAGAGAGAGAGAGAGAGACTGAGGATGGAGAGTGTCTACCCAGAGAGAGAGAGAGAGACTGAGGATGGAGAGTGTCTACCCAGAGAGAGAGAGAGAGAGACTGAGGATGGAGAGTGTCTACCCAGAGAGAGAGAGACTGAGGATGGAGAGTGTCTACCCAGAGAGAGAGAGGATGGAGAGTGTCTGAGGAGAGGAGGATGGAGAGTGTCTACCCAGAGAGAGAGAGACTGAGGATGGAGAGTGTCTACCCAGAGATGGAGAGGAGAGTCTACCCAGAGAGAGAGAGAGACTGAGGATGGAGAGTGTCTACCCAGAGAGAGAGAGACTGAGGATGGAGCGTGTCTACCCAGAGAGAGAGAGAGAGAGACTGAGG
>NW_027039714.1:22500-32500 GCF_034236695.1 Oncorhynchus nerka | reverse complement strand
TAACCTTAACACAGAGGTTGTAGAGGGCTTTACCTCCCACCCCCTCAAAACCCCCCAGGCTCGGAGTGTTAAAATCTAACAAGTCCTCCAGACCCCCTTGCCAGTCTCCAGTCTCTGCCGTCACCTGCAGTGGCGGGAACATTGGTGGCCCTCTCCCTTTGGCCTCTCAAACACCCCCTTTACCGGCTCAGACAGTGCCTCCTGGACCTCCTCCAGGAATCTCTCCAGCAGCCTAAGAGACGTTATTCCTGTTTGTTGCGCCAAGACCTCCGGGGTTTTCCACCCCTCCTCTCCCAGCAGTCTCAGGTCACCCAGCCTTTGTAAACCCCCTGCCATCAGTTGCCTCTGCAGGTTGGCCGACTGAACCGATCTCAAAGGGATGGCTGGGTTGTGGAAGATAGGCTCCTCCCACACCCACTGCCCAGGCTCCACACCCCTTCTCGTGTGGGTCTTAGCAGCTGCCAGGCCCTCAGCACCGCAGAGTAAAACTCTGAGAGACCTGCTGTACTCAGCCTCTCCAGCTTCATGAGGAACAGCTGCCGGTCCAACCCTAATCCGCCAGCTCTCCTCAGCAGCGCATGCTGGTTCCCTCCAGCCAACATCAGTGTGGTACAGCAGTCTCTGCACCGCCTTTAGTCGGAAAGCAGCCATCCTGCTCTCCAGTTCCACCAGGCCCTGTCCTCCTTCGTGGACGGTCATGTACAAAACTGCTGCCTTCAGCCAGTGATGTCCCGACCAAAAGAAGTCCACCAGCTTGCGTTGCAGGTCTGCAAGCAGACCAGCGGGGGTTGAGGACAGCCAGTTTATGCCACAAGGAAGATGCCACCAGGTTGTTGATTATCAGCACCCTCCCTCTATATGACACTTGGGACAGGAGCCACCTCCACCTGGCCAGTCTTGACACCACTGCCTGTGACAGCCCCTCCCAGTTCTTGCTGACCCACCTCTCCGAGCCCAGGTACACCCCCAACACTTTAAGCCCTTCACAACCCCACTGCAAACCCCCTGGAAGCAGAGGAGGAGCCCTATCCCCCATGCCCCACATAACAGAGCTTTGCTCTTTCCCCAGTTTACCTTAGCTGATGAAGCTCCCTCGTACACCTTCAGACTGGTCTCTAGTTCCTGCATATCTTGCCCATCCCTGACCATCACAGAAACATCATCTGCATATGCTGAGACTGCTATTCCTGTCACCACATCCATGCCTGTCCAGCACACTCCCCGCAGTCTCCTGCGTAGCAGTCCTAAAAAAGGCTCAATGGCTAGTGTGTACAGCTGCCCAGATAGAGGGCATCCTTGTCTAATCCCCGTCTCACCCAGACTGGCCTACTGAGCCCCCTCCCACCTTAACCATACATGACGCCCCAGCATACAACAGCTTCACACAGGTCACAAAACTCTTCCCAAACCCAAACACAGACATCACATTAAACAGATACTCATGATCCACTCTATCAAAAGCCTTCTCTTGATCTAAAGAGACCAGTCCAAAGTTCACATTAGAACCTCTCGACAAGTCCAACATGTCCCTAATCAAGAACAAGTTGTCCGTGATTGAGCGTCCCGGTACACAATATGTCTGGTCCTTGTGTATTATAGAGTCCAGATGGGACTTCAGTCTGTTAGAGAGGACCTTGGCAAAAATCTTGTAGTCCGCACAGAGTAATGCCACAGGCCTCCAGTTCTTAAGTTCACACAAGTCCCCTTTTTGGGCAGGAGAGTCAGAGCCGCCCGACGGCAGCTCATCGGCAACTCTCCTACCCCGACGCATTCACGCAACACGCAAAAGAAATCCTGTCCAATTGTTCCCCAGAATTTTTGTAAAATTCCACTGGAAGTCCATCGACCCCGGGTGCACGACCGGGGACATCTGGGTTACTGCCTCTGCCAGTTCATGTGACAACAGAGGAATGTCCATTTCATCCCTCTGTGCCCGAGAGAGCTTAGGAGTCCTTCGAACAAGACCTGAGCACACATAGGATCACACATTTCTGCCCTATACAATTCAGTATAAAACTCCACAGTCCGCTCCCGCATCTCCCCCACCACAGAGGTCACCCGCCCATCAGACAGCCGTAGACAATGCATACCCTTGGCTTCACTGCTCTGTCTTTCCAAACCAAAGAAGAAGGAGCTGGGAGCATCCATCTCCTTGAGCATGGAGAACCTAGCTCTTACAAGTGCTCCCTTTGCTTTAACCTGGAAAAAACTGCCCAGGTCCCTACGTAATTCGGCTAAGTTAGCCTGGAGGCCTACATTGCCTTGCCCCACCATCTCTACCTCCATCTCACTAATACACCGCTCTAGTTCCCCCAATACTCTCCTAGCCTCTGAGGATGAGAGAGCTGTGTACTGTTGACAGAAAAGCCGAATTTGCACTTTCCCCACATCCCACCATTGACTCAGAGACTCATACTCCTCTCTTCGCTGCCCCCATCTTTCCCAAAATTCTGGAAACCTGAGCAAAAGGTGGCATCTTGTAAGAGCTTTACATTGAACTTCCAATAAGATGCCTGCCGGGCCCTGGTGAAATAGACAGCCGAGCCATGGTTATGTGGTGATCCGAAAACCCCACTGGGAGAATGGTAGCACCCAGCAGCCTATTGCTCTGATTCCTGGACATGTAAAAACGATCAAGTCGAGCTGCACTCACCCTAGCCCCAAAACCTTCACCCACGTATACTGTCTTATGTTTGGATGTTTAGTTCTCCAAACATCCACTAGGTCAAACTGATTAAAGATGTCCCTTAACACTCCCACTGACACTGAATGAGGCTCTTCCCCATTTCTGTCTTTTGTAAAATCCATTGTACAGTTCCAGTCACCTCCGATCACCAGCGTCTCCTCAGGCGCTACTTGTGAGTTCCTGTCTAAGACTCCCAAATAGAACCCCTCTTTCTCTCCCTGTGTTAGGCGCATACACATTTATAAAGACAAAAACCATGTTGTTAATTTCTGCTTTAACAACAAGCAACCTACCCCTACACACCTCCTTTGAGGAGCAAACTTTACAGCCAGACCCGGTGCAAAAGGACTGCCACCCCTGCACTAAGATTTGTCCCATGGCTCAACACACTTGCCCCTTTCCACCAGAGCCCCCAATCAACCTCATTCACCACATCACTATGAGTCTCCTGCAGAAACAAAACCTGTACTTTTTTTTTTTTTGTTTTACATATTCACCCAACACACTCCTCTTTCCCGCATCTCTGGCGCCATTTATATTGAGCGAGCCTACCCGAAGAGTCTCCATAAGAAGTGGGAGAAAAAGCCAGCAGAGAAATAGACCAATAGCAAAGCTCAAAAGCCCCAGTGTCAGTAAGAAATTAAACATTTAAACAGTGTCTGAAGGTAAACCTTTACGCACTATTGTGACCCACTTCCTCAACCTAAACCGTTTCCTGGGTGAGAGGGCACCATGCCCCTCATTTCTCATAGCATGTTGTACTGATCTTACAAACTTTCTAGGATCAGGAAAAAAAGTCTCAAGATTAACTTTTTTCCCCTTAGTCTCATTCAGAACCTTGTCAGTTCTCTCAACGTACTTAGACCCTCTGGTTGACTGGCTGTCAGCTCCGGGCCAATTGAAGAGGAGTCTGAAAAAAATAACTCCTCATCCTCTTCCTCAGACTCACTTTCCTCCTCTTCTCTATCTCCCACCCTGACCACCTGCCCTTTCTCTCTGTTTAGGGCCTCACCCACAGCAACAGGCAACATTTCCATGGTACCTTTATCCACATCCTTTTTCCTTTTCCTCTTGACACCCTCCTCCTCCCCCCTAATCTCTTACACTTCCCCACTATACTCTCCTCATCCACTAGAATAACCTGACTAGACGCAGTATCATCTGCACCACCCTCTATAGCATGACTAGGGGCCAGCCTCAGCTACACCACCCTCCATAGCATGACTAGGGCCAGCCTCAGCTACACCACCCTCCATAGCATGACTAGGCCCAGCATCATCTGCACCACCCTCCATAGCATGTCTAGGCCCAGCCTCAGCTACCCCACCATCTCTAGCCTGACTAGACCCAGTCTCTGCTTCTCCACCATCTCTAGCCTGACTAGCCCCAGCCTCATCTACACCACCATCTCTAGCCTGACTAGACCCAGCCTCATCTACACCACCATCTCTAGACTGACTAGGCCCAGCCTCTGCTGTCTGCATCTCCTTACCCCCTGCATTTTGACCTCGATTTCCCCACTTGCACCCTCACTCCGTCTATGGCCTTTATGTGGGCACGCAAAGCTCTTGTGCCCCAAATCCCCACATTCAAAACACCGTAGACTATCTGTGCTGGCAAAACCTGCATAGAGCCCCTCCCCATGCCTCACTTTGAAATGCACATTTAGCTGTTGCTCATTATTGTTCAGAAACATAAACACTTGCCTCCTGAACGAAACAACGTGCTTAACGGCATCTGCCTGAAAACCTGCTGACAGTACACGGAAACCGCTAGCAAACTTACCAAAACGACTCAGCTCTTTCCTAATTTGATCGTCCGTAATAAACGGAGGCAAATTTGCCACTACAACTCTTGTTGAAGGGGTAGAGAGAGGTGAAATTGACACCAACACATCTCTTACAAATATTCCGCTAGCAATTAGCCTACCGACCAAATTTGCCCTTTTCATGAACACAACCACAGCTTTGTTCATTCTAGAAGCAGAATGTATAAACTCAGCTCCTACCTGTTCACCGACCGCGAGCAGAACCTCCTCCACCTTAACTCCGTTCTCAGGAACACACCTGAATCCATGCTGTATCGACAGCGTCTCGTCCGCGCTAGGCTGAGAAGCCATTGCGCACACTACACCTTCCACCCCCGGAAAGTTACTCTGTCCTCTTCCACCCTAACTTTGAAAAAAAAACTTTGGATACCGCTAAAAACAAATATTGCATTAACCCTCCACCATAGAAAATAACATGTAAAGAAAAGAATCAAGAAAGTTAGTTAGGATAGAGCTTTCCACACCAAACACTCAAACTCCAAAAACACCCAGCATGCACCGAGAGAGAGAGAGAGAGAGAGAGAGAGAGAGGGAGAGAGAGAGTGAGAAGAGAGACAGAGAGATAGAGAGAGAGAGAGAGCGACTGAGAAAGAGAGAGGAAGAGAGAGAGAGAGAGAGAGAGAGAGAGAGAGAGAGAGAGAGAGAGAGAGAGAGAAAGAAAGAGACTGAGAAAGATAGAGGAAGAGAGAGAGAGACAGAGAGAGAGAGAGAGAGACAGAGAGAGACAGAGAGAGACAGAGAGAGAGAGAGAGAGAGGGGGGGAGACAGGGTCAGTTTGCCTCCTGTATAAAAGGTCCGATATGTTAATTAATATCCTGTCCATCTCAGTGGGTGCGTGACCTGACAAGCTTCTGCTTCTCAGATATATATAATATTTGTATTAAACTCTACAGTCCAGCGCCTGCTGGACTAATGATGTCACCCTGTCTCTGTTATGATGTATATCTAGAGGGGGGGGCTGGACTAATGATGTCACCCTGTCTCTGTTATGATGTATATCTAGAGGGGGGGGGGGGGGGGCATGCCAAAGGAATTACGAGAGAGCTGTAATGTGTTCTAGTCATTGACTGTATATCCTCAGGGACAGTGTAGCATGGGGGTGGAGGGGGAGGGATGTAATAAAAGATCCCAGAAATGTTCCATTCGCACAAGATCTTGTTTCTCTCTCAAATTTGTCGGTGAGCATTTCTCCTTCGCCTAGATAATCCATCCACTTTGACAGGTGTGGCATATCGAGAAGCTGATTTTTTTTTAACAGCATGATCATTACACAGGTGCACCTTGTGCTGGGGTTACAATAAAAGGTCCCATTTTGTCACAACAACACATTGCCAATCTGTGTGTGTGTGTGTGCGTGTGTGTGCGTGTGTGTGTGTGTGCGTGTGCGTGTGCGTGTGAGTGAGTGTGTGTGTGTGCGTGTGCGTGTGCGTGTGCGTGTGTGTGTGTGTGTGTGTGTGTGTGTGTGTGTGTGTGTGTGTGTGTGTGTGTGTGTGTGTGTGTGTGTGTGTGTGTGTGTGTGTGTGTGTGTGCAGTTGTCATGCTGACTGCAGTAATGTCTTGCAGAGCGGCTGTCAGAGAATTTAATGTTCATGTCTATACCATAACCATGTTTTAGAGAATTTAATGTTCATGTCTATGCCATAACCATGTTTTAGAGAATTTAATGTTCATGTCTATGCCATAACAATGTTTTAGAGAATTTAATGTTCATGTCTATACCATAACAATGTTTTAGAGAATTTAATGTTCATGTCTATGCCATAACCATGTTTTAGAGAATTTGGCTGTAGGTCCAACCGTGTGGTTTCCAGTCTGTAACCACGGCAGCACAGCACCTCTACAACCCAGCTTCTTCGCCTGCGGGGATCATCTGAGGCACCAGGACAGACGATGATGAAGTTGATGAAACTGAGGGGCAACACTGAAGAATTTCTGAACAAACTTTTCATAAACCGTCTCAGGGAATCTTACCTGCTCGTCGGTCTCACCAGTTCGTAACCGACTTCAGTGGGCTCACCTTCAACGGCTGGAAACATGTGCTCTTCATGGCTGAATCCCGGGTTCAACTGTACCGGGCAGATGGGCAGGCAGCGTTTATGGCCTTGAGCGGGTTGCTCATGTCAAAGTTGTGAACAGAGGGCCCCATGGTGGTGGTGGGGTTATGGTATGGTGTTTACTGATGTCAACGTTGTGAACAGAGGGCCCCATGGTGGCGGTGGGGTTATGGTATGGGCAGGCATAAGCTACGGACAATGAACACAATGGCATTTTATCAATGGCACAGAGACGTGATGAGACCCTGAGGCCCCTTGTCGTGCCATTCACCCACCACCACAGAGATACCCGTGATGAGACCCTGAGGCCCATTGTCGTGCCATTCACCCACCACCTCAGAGACGTGACGAGACCCTGAGGCCCATTGTCGTGCCATTCACCCACCACCTCAGAGACGTGACGAGACCCTGAGGCCCATTGTCGTGCCATTCACCCACCACCTCAGAGACGTGATGAGACCCTGAGGCCCATTGTCGTGCCATTCACCCACCACCACAGAGATACCCGTGATGAGACCCTGAGGCCCATTGTCGTGCCATTCACCCACCACCTAAGAGACGTGACGAGACCCTGAGGCCCATTGTCGTGCCATTCACCCACCACCTCAGAGACGTGAGGAGACCCTGAGGCCCATTGTCGTGCCATTCACCCACCACCTCAGAGACGTGACGAGACCCTGAGGCCCATTGTCGTGCCATTCACCCACCACCTCAGAGACGTGACGAGACCCTGAGGCCCATTGTCGTGCCATTCACCCACCACCTCAGAGACGTGATGAGACCCTGAGGCCCACTGTCGTGCCATTCACCCACCACCACAGAGACGTGACGAGACCCTGAGTCCCATTGTCGTGCCATTCACCCACCACCTCAGAGACGTGACGAGACCCTGAGGCCCATTGTCGTGCCATTCACCCACCACCACAGAGATACCCGTGATGAGACCCTGAGGCCCATTGTCGTGCCATTCACCCACCACCTAAGAGACGTGACGAGACCCTGAGGCCCATTGTCGTGCCATTCACCCACCACCTCAGAGACGTGAGGAGACCCTGAGGCCCATTGTCGTGCCATTCACCCACCACCTCAGAGACGTGACGAGACCCTGAGGCCCATTGTCGTGCCATTCACCCACCACCTCAGAGACGTGACGAGACCCTGAGGCCCATTGTCGTGCCATTCACCCACCACCTCAGAGACGTGATGAGACCCTGAGGCCCACTGTCGTGCCATTCACCCACCACCACAGAGACGTGACGAGACCCTGAGTCCCATTGTCGTGCCATTCACCCACCACCTCAGAGACGTGACGAGACCCTGAGGCCCATTGTCGTGCCATTCACCCACCACCTCAGAGACGTGACGAGACGCTGAGGCCCATTGTCGTGCCATTCACCCACCACCTCAGAGACGTGATGAGACCCTGAGGCCCACTGTCGTGCCATTCACCCACCACCACAGAGATACCCGTGATGAGACCCTGAGGCCCATTGTCGTGCCATTCACCCACCACCTCAGAGACGTGACGAGACCCTGAGGCCCACTGTCGTGCCATTCACCCACCACCTCAGAGACGTGACGAGACCCTGAGGCCCACTGTCGTGCCATTCACCCACCACCTCAGTTACGTGACGAGACCCTGAGGCCCACTGTCGTGCCATTCACCCACCACCTCAGCGTAATGATGATAGTGACACGGCTCTGTGTCGTACACAATTCAGTTCTTCCGTGGCCCTTTGAGGCAAATAAATACTGACTGGTTTTCTGACTGGTTTTCTGGCTGGTTTTCTGACTGGTTTTCTGACTGGTTGTCTGACTGGTTTTCTGATTGGTTTTCTGATTGGTTTTCTGACTGGTTTACTGACTGGTTTACTGACTGGATGTCTGACTGGTTTTCTGACTGGTTTTCTGACTGGTTTTCTGACTGGTTTACTGACCGGTTTACTGACTGGTTTACTGACTGGTTGTCTGACTGGTTTTCTGACTGGTTTACTGAATGGATGTCTGACTGGTTTTCTGACTGGTTTTCTGACTGGTTTTCTGGCTGGTTTTCTGACTGGTTTTCTGACTGGTTTTCTGACTGGTTTACTGACAGGTTTACTGACTGGTTTTCTGACTGGTTGTCTGACTGGTTTTCTGACTGTTTTTCTGACTGGTTTTCCGACTGGTTTTCTGACTGGTTTTCCGACTGGTTTTTTGACTGGTTTACTGACTGGTTGTCTGACTGGTTTACTGACTGGTTGTCTGACTGGTTTTCCGACTGGTTTTTTGACTGGTTTACTGACTGGTTGTCTGACTGGTTTACTGACTGGTTGTCTGACTGGTTTTCTGACTGGTTTTCTGACTGGTTTCCTGACTGGTTTTCTGACTGGTTTACTGACTGGTTTTCTGACTGGTTTTCTGACTGGTTTTCTGATCCACACCTCAAACTATATTTTTTTAAGGTTTCTGTGACCAACATGTGAAATCCATATATCTTTGAATGAATTGAATTTTGAACTGATTTTCTTTATTTAAACTGTAAAAAAAAATGTTTGAAATTGTTGCATTTTGAAATTATATTTTTATTCAGTGTATATTAACATCTTTATTTATTCTACATGTTACAGACTGAAATCAAAATGGATTCAATATTTTTTTTTCTATCACCCATCTACTGTACACACAATCACCACGTAATGACAAAGATCACCACATAATGACAAAGATCACCACATAATGACAAAGATCACCACATGATGACAAAGATCACCACATAATGACAAAGATCACCACATAATGACAAAGATCACCACATAATGACAAAGATCACCACATAATGACAAAGATCACCACCTAATGACAAAGATCACCACATGATGACAAAGATCACCACATAATGACAAAGATCACCAAAAAATGACAAAGAACACCACATAATGACAAAGATCACCACATAATGACAAAGATCACCACATAATGACAAAGATCACCAAAAAATGACAAAGATCACCACATAATGACAAAGATCACCACATAATGACAAAGATCACCACATAATGACAAAGATCACCACATAATGACAAAGATCACCACCTAATGACAAAGATCACCACATGATGACAAAGATCACCAAAAAATGACAAAGATCACCACATAATGACAAAGATCACCACATAATGACAAAGATCACCACATAATGACAAAGATCACCACATAATGACAAAGATCACCACATGATGACAAAGATCACCACATAATGACAAAGATCACCACATAATGACAAAGATCACCACCTAATGACAAAGATCACCACATGATGACAAAGATCACCATATAATGACAAAGATCACCACATAATGACAAAGATCACCACATAATGACAAAGATCACCACATAATGACAAAGATCACCACGTAATGACAAAGATCACCACATAATGACAAAGATCAC
>NW_027039714.1:0-17500 GCF_034236695.1 Oncorhynchus nerka | reverse complement strand
GGTATAACCTCTCAACCCACCGGCTGTCCTAACGTTGTCTGGTGGTATAACCTCTCAACCCAACGACTGTCCTAATGTTGTAGTGGGGTATAAACTCTCAACCCACCGGCTGTCCTAACGTTGTCTGTTGGTATAACCTCTCAACCCACCGGCTGTCCTAACGTTGTCTGGGGTATAAACTCTCAACCCACCGGCTGTCCTAACGTTGTCTGGTGGTATAACCTCTCAACCCACCGGCTGTCCTAACGTTGTCTGGTGGTATAACCTCTCAACCCATCGGCTGTCCTAACGTTGTCTGGTGGTATAACCTCTCAACCCACCGGCTGTCCTAACGTTGTAGTGGGGTATAAACTCAACCCACCGGCTGTCCTAACGTTGTCTGGTGGTATAACCTCTCAACCCACCGGCTGTCCTAACGTTGTCTGGTGGTATAACCTCTCAACCCACCGGCTGTCCTAACGTTGTCTGGTGGTATAACCTCTCAACCCACCGGCTGTCCTAACGTTGTAGTGGGGTATAAACTCTCAACCCACCGGCTGTCCTAACGTTGTCTGGTGGTATAACCTCTCGACCCACCGGCTGTCCTAACGTTGTCTGGTGGTATAAACTCTCAACCCACCGGCTGTCCTAACGTTGTAGTGGGGTATAACCTCTCAACCCACCGGCTGTCCTAACGTTGTAGTGGGGTATAACCTCTCAACCCACCGGCTGTCCTAACGTTGTCTGGTGGTATAACCTCTCAACCCACCGGCTGTCCTAACGTTGTAGTGGGGTATAACCTCTCAACCCACCGGCTGTCCTAACGTTGTAGTGGGGTATAACCTCTCAACCCACCGGCTGTCCTAACGTTGTCTGGTGGTATAACCTCTCAACCCACCGGCTGTCCTAACGTTGTAGTGGGGTATAAACTCTCAACCCACCGGCTGTCCTAACGTTGTCTGGTGGTATAACCTCTCAACCCACCGGCTGTCCTAACGTTGTCTGGTGGTATAACCTCTCAACCCATCGGCTGTCCTAACGTTGTCTGGTGGTATAACCTCTCAACCCACCGGCTGTCCTAACGTTGTAGTGGGGTATAAACTCTCAACCCACCGGCTGTCCTAACGTTGTCTGGTGGTATAACCACTCGACCCACCGGCTGTCCTAACGTTGTAGTGGGGTATAATCTCAACCCACCGGCTGTCCTAAAGTTGTAGTGGGGTATAACCTCTCAACCCACCGGCTGTCCTAACGTTGTCTGGTGGTATAACCTCTCAACCCACCGGCTGTCCTAACGTTGTAGTGGGGTATAACCTCTCAACCCACCGGCTGTCCTAACGTTGTAGTGGGGTATAACCTCTCAACCCACCGGCTGTCCTAACGTTGTAGTGGGGTATAACCTCTCAACCCACCGGCTGTCCTGACGTTGTAGTGTGGTATAACCTCTCAACCCACCGGCTGTCCTAACGTTGTAGTGGGGTATAAACTCAACCCACCGGCTGTCCTAACGTTGTCTGGTGGTATAAACTCTCAACCCACCGGCTGTCCTAACGTTGTCTGGTGGTATAACCTCTCAACCCACCGGCTGTCCTAACGTTGTCTGGTGGTATAACCTCTCAACCCACCGGCTGTCCTAACGTTGTAGTGTGGTATAACCTCTCAACCCACCGGCTGTCCTAACGTTGTCTGGTGGTATAACCTCTCAACCCACCGGCTGTCCTAACGTTGTCTGGTGGTATAAACTCTCAACCCACCGGCTGTCCTAACGTTGTCTGGTGGTATAACCTCTCAACCCACCGGCTGTCCTAACGTTGTCTGGTGGTATAACCTCTCAACCCAACGACTGTCCTAATGTTGTAGTGGGGTATAAACTCTCAACCCACCGGCTGTCCTAACGTTGTCTGTTGGTATAACCTCTCAACCCACCGGCTGTCCTAACGTTGTAGTGGGGTATAAACTCTCAACCCACCGGCTGTCCTAACGTTGTCTGGTGGTATAACCTCTCAACCCACCGGCTGTCCTAACGTTGTCTGGTGGTATAACCTCTCAACCCATCGGCTGTCCTAACGTTGTCTGGTGGTATAACCTCTCAACCCACCGGCTGTCCTAACGTTGTAGTGGGGTATAAACTCTCAACCCACCGGCTGTCCTAACGTTGTCTGGTGGTATAACCTCTCGACCCACCGGCTGTCCTAACGTTGTCTGGTGGTATAAACTCTCAACCCACCGGCTGTCCTAACGTTGTAGTGGGGTATAACCTCTCAACCCACCGGCTGTCCTAACGTTGTCTGGGGTATAACCTCTCAACCCACCGGCTGTCCTAACGTTGTCTGGTGGTATAACCTCTCAACCCACCGGCTGTCCTAACGTTGTAGTGGGGTATAAAACTCTCAACCCACCGGCTGTCCTAACGTTGTCTGGTGGTATAACCTCTCAACCCACCGGCTGTCCTAACGTTGTCTGGTGGTATAACCTCTCAACCCATCGGCTGTCCTAACGTTCTCTGGTGGTATAACCTCTCAACCCACCGGCTGTCCTAAAGTTGTAGTGGGGTATAAACTCTCAACCCACCGGCTGTCCTAACGTTGTCTGGTGGTATAACCACTCGACCCACCGGCTGTCCTAACGTTGTCTGGGGTATAATCTCAACCCACCGGCTGTCCTAACGTTGTCTGGGGGTATAACCTCTCAACCCACCGGCTGTCCTAACGTTGTCTGGTGGTATAACCTCTCAACCCACCGGCTGTCCTAACGTTGTAGTGGGGTATAACCTCTCAACCCACCGGCTGTCCTAACGTTGTAGTGGGGTATAACCTCTCAACCCACCGGCTGTCCTAACGTTGTAGTGGGGTATAACCTCTCAACCCACCGGCTGTCCTGACGTTGTCTGGTGGTATAACCTCTCAACCCACCGGCTGTCCTAACGTTGTAGTGGGGTATAAACTCAACCCACCGGCTGTCCTAACGTTGTCTGGTGGTATAAACTCTCAACCCACCGGCTGTCCTAACGTTGTCTGGTGGTATAACCTCTCAACCCACCGGCTGTCCTAACGTTGTCTGGTGGTATAACCTCTCAACCCACCGGCTGTCCTAACGTTGTAGTGTGGTATAACCTCTCAACCCACCGGCTGTCCTAACGTTGTCTGGTGGTATAAACTCTCAACCCACCGGCTGTCCTAACGTTGTCTGGTGGTATAAACTCTCAACCCACCGCTGTCCTAACGTTGTCTGGTGGTATAACCTCTCAACCCACCGGCTGTCCTAACGTTGTCTGGTGGTATAACCTCTCAACCCACGACTGTCCTAATGTTGTAGTGGGGTATAACCTCTCAACCCAACCGGCTGTCCTAACGTTGTCTGTTGGTATAACCTCTCAACCCACCGGCTGTCCTAACGTTGTAGTGGGGTATAAACTCTCAACCCACCGGCTGTCCTAACGTTGTCTGGTGGTATAACCTCTCAACCCACCGGCTGTCCTAACGTTGTCTGGTGGTATAACCTCTCAACCAATCGGCTGTCCTAACGTTGTCTGGTGGTATAACCTCTCAACCCACCGGCTGTCCTAACGTTGTAGTGGGGTATAAACTCTCAACCCACCGGCTGTCCTAACGTTGTCTGGTGGTATAACCTCTCGACCCACCGGCTGTCCTAACGTTGTCTGGTGGTATAAACTCTCAACCCACCGGCTGTCCTAACGTTGTAGTGGGGTATAACCTCTCAACCCACCGGCTGTCCTAACGTTGTAGTGGGGTATAACCTCTCAACCCACCGGCTGTCCTAACGTTGTCTGGTGGTATAACCTCTCAACCCACCGGCTGTCCTAACGTTGTAGTGGGGTATAACCTCTCAACCCACCGGCTGTCCTAACGTTGTCTGGGGTATAACCTCTCAACCCACCGGCTGTCCTAACGTTGTAGTGGGGTATAACCTCTCAACCCACCGGCTGTCCTGACGTTGTAGTGTGGTATAACCTCTCAACCCACCGGCTGTCCTAACGTTGTAGTGGGGTATAAACTCAACCCACCGGCTGTCCTAACGTTGTCTGGTGGTATAAACTCTCAACCCACCGGCTGTCCTAACGTTGTCTGGTGGTATAACCTCTCAACCCACCGGCTGTCCTAACGTTGTAGTGGGGTATAACCTCTCAACCCACCGGCTGTCCTAACGTTGTAGTGGGGTATAACCTCTCAACCCACCGGCTGTCCTGACGTTGTAGTGTGGTATAACCTCTCAACCCACCGGCTGTCCTAACGTTGTAGTGGGGTATAAACTCAACCCACCGGCTGTCCTAACGTTGTCTGGTGGTATAACCTCTCAACCCACCGGCTGTCCTACCGTTGTCTGGTGGTATAAACTCTCAACCCACCAGCTGTCCTAACGTTGTCTGGTGGTATAAACTCTCAACCCACCGGCTGTCCTAACGTTGTCTGGTGGTATAAACTCTCAACCCACCGGCTGTCCTGACGTTGTAGTGGGGTATAACCTCTCAACCCACCGGCTGTCCTAACGTTGTCTGGTGGTATAACCTCTCAACCCACCGGCTGTCCTAACGTTGTCTGGTTGTATAACCTTTCGACCCACCGGCTGTCCTAACGTTGTCTGGTGGTATAAACTCTCAACCCACCGGCTGTCCTAACGTTGTCTGGTGGTATAACCTCTCGACCCACCGGCTGTCCTAACGTTGTCTGGTGGTATAACCTCTCAACCCACCGGCTGTCCTAACGTTGTCTGGTGGTATAACCTCTCAACCCACCGGCTGTCCTAACGTTGTCTGGTGGTATAAACTCTCAACCCACCGGCTGTCCTGACGTTGTAGTGGGGTATAACCTCTCAACCCACCGGCTGTCCTAACGTTGTCTGGTGGTATAACCTCTCAACCCACCGGCTGTCCTAACGTTGTCTGGTTGTATAACCTTTCGACCCACCGGCTGTCCTAACGTTGTCTGGTGGTATAAACTCTCAACCCACCGGCTGTCCTAACGTTGTCTGGTGGTATAACCTCTCGACCCACCGGCTGTCCTAACGTTGTCTGGTGGTATAACCTCTCAACCCACCGGCTGTCCTAACGTTGTCTGGTGGTATAACCTCTCAACCCACCGGCTGTCCTAACATTGTCTGGTGGTATAAACTCTCAACCCACCGGCTGTCCTAACGTTGTAGTGGTGCTATAACCTCTCAACCCACCGGCTGTCCTAACGTTGTCTGGTGGTATAACCTCTCAACTCACCGGCTGTCCTAACGTTGTCTGGTGGTATAACCTCTCAACCCACCGGCTGTCCTAACGTTGTCTGGTGGTATAACCTCTCAACCCACCGGCTGTCCTAACGTTGTCTGTTGGTATAACCTCTCAACCCACCGGCTGTCCAAACGTTGTCTGGTGGTATAAACTCTCAACCCACCGGCTGTCCTAACGTTGTCTGGTGGTATAAACTCTCAACCCACCGGCTGTCCTAACGTTGTCTGGTGGTATAACCTCTCAACCCACCGGCTGTCCTAACGTTGTCTGGTGGTATTTACTCTCAACCCACCGGCTGTGCTAACGTTGTCTGGTGGTATAACCTCTCAACCCACCGGCTGTCCTAACGTTGTCTGGTGGTATAACCTCTCAACCCACCGGCTGTCCTAACGTTGTCTGGTGGTATAAACTCTCAACCCACCGGCTGTCCTAAAGTTGTAGTGGGGTATAACCTCTCAACCCACCGGCTGTCCTAACGTTGTCTGGTGGTATAACCTCTCAACCCACCGGCTGTCCTAACGTTGTCTGGTGGTATAAACTCTCAACCCACCGGCTGTCCTAAAGTTGTAGTGGGGTATAACCTCTCAACCCACCGGCTGTCCTAACGTTGTCTGGTGGTATAAACTCTCAACCCACCGGCTGTCCTAACGTTGTCTGGTGGTATAACCTCTCAACCCACCGGCTGTCCTAACGTTGTCTGGTGGTATAACCTCTCAACCCACCGGCTGTCCTAACGTTGTCTGGTGGTATAACCTCTCAACCCACCTGCTGTCCTAACGTTGTCTGGTGGTATAAACTCTCAACCCACCGGCTCTCCTAACGTTGTAGTGGGGTATAACCTCTCAACCCACCGGCTGTCCTAACGTTGCCTGGTGGTATAAACTCTCAACCCACCGTCTGTCCTAACGTTGTCTGGTGGTATAACCTCTCAAACCACCGGCTGTCCTAACGTTGTCTGGTGGTATTAACTCTCAACCCACCGGCTGTCCTAACGTTGTCTGGTGGTATAACCTCTCAACCCACCGGCTGTCCTAACGTTGTCTGGTTGTATAAACTCTCAACCCACCGGCTGTCCTAACGTTGTCTGGTGGTATAACCTCTCAACCCACCGGCTGTCCTAACGTTGTCTGGTGGTATAACCTCTCAACCCACCGGCTGTCCTAACGTTGTCTGGTGGTATAAACTCTCAACCCACCGGCTGTCCTAACGTTGTCTGGTGGTATAACCTCTCAACCCACCGGCTGTCCTGACGTTGTCTGGTGGTATAACCTCTCAACCCACCGGCTGTCCTAACGTTGTCTGGTGGTATAACCTCTCAACCCACCGGCTGTCCTAACGTTGTCTGGTGGTATAACCTCTCAACCCACCGGCTGTCCTAACGTTGTCTGGTGGTATAACCTCTCAACCCACCGGCTGTCCTAACGTTGTCTGGTGGTATAAACCTCAACCCACCGGCTGTCCTAACGTTGTCTGGGGTATAACCTCTCAACCCACCGGCTGTCCTAACGTTGTCTGGTGGTATAAACTCTCAACCCACCGGCTGTCCTAACGTTGTCTGGTGGTATAACCTCTCAACCCACCGGCTGTCCTAACGTTGTCTGGTGGTATAACCTCTCAACCCACCGGCTGTCCTAACGTTGTCTGGGGGTATAACCTCTCAACCCACCGGCTGTCCTAACGTTGTCTGGTGGTATAACCTCTCAACCCACCGGCTGTCCTAACGTTGTCTGGTGGTATAACCTCTCAACCCACCGGCTGTCCTAACGTTGTCTGTGGTATAACCTCTCAACCCACCGGCTGTCCTAACGTTGTCTGGGGTATAAACTCAACCCACCGGCTGTCCTAACGTTGTCTGGTGGTATAAACTCTCAACCCACGGCTGTCCTAACGTTGTCTGGTGGTATAACCTCTCAACCCACCGGCTGTCCTAACGTTGTCTGGTGGTATAACCTCTCAACCCACCGGCTGTCCTAACGTTGTAGTGGGGTATAAACTCTCAACCCACCGGCTGTCCTGACGTTGTCTGGTGGTATAACCTCTCAACCCACCGGCTGTCCTAACGTTGTAGTGGGGTATAAACTCTCAACCCACCGGCTGTCCTAACGTTGTCTGGTGGTATAACCTCTCAACCCACCGGCTGTCCTACCGTTGTCTGGTGGTATAACCTCTCAACCCACCAGCTGTCCTAACGTTGTCTGGTGGTATAAACTCTCAACCCACCGGCTGTCCTAACGTTGTCTGGTGGTATAACCTCTCAACCCACCGGCTGTCCTGACGTTGTCTGGTGGTATAACCTCTCAACCCACCGGCTGTCCTAACGTTGTCTGGTGGTATAACCTCTCAACCCACCGGCTGTCCTAACGTTGTCTGGTGGTATAACCTCTCAACCCACCGGCTGTCCTAACGTTGTCTGGTGGTATAACCTCTCAACCCACCGGCTGTCCTAACGTTGTCTGGTGGTATAACCTCTCAACCCACCGGCTGTCCTAACGTTGTCTGGTGGTATAAACTCTCAACCCACCGGCTGTCCTAACGTTGTAGTGGGGTATAACCTCTCAACCCACCGGCTGTCCTAACGTTGTCTGGTGGTATAACCTCTCAACCCACCGGCTGTCCTAACGTTGTCTGGTTGTATAACCTCTCAACCCACCGGCTGTCCTAACGTTGTCTGGTGGTATAAACTCTCAACCCACCGGCTGTCCTAACGTTGTCTGGTGGTATAACCTCTCAACCCACCGGCTGTCCTAACGTTGTCTGGTGGTATAACCTCTCAACCCACCGGCTGTCCTAACGTTGTCTGGTGGTATAACCTCTCAACCCACCGGCTGTCCTAACGTTGTCTGGTGGTATAAACTCTCAACCCACCGGCTGTCCTAACGTTGTCTGTGGTGCTATAACCTCTCAACCCACCGGCTGTCCTAACGTTGTCTGGTGGTATAACCTCTCAACCCACCGGCTGTCCTAACGTTGTCTGGTGGTATAACCTCTCAACCCACCGGCTGTCCTAACGTTGTCTGGTGGTATAACCTCTCAACCCACCGGCTGTCCTAACGTTGTCTGTTGGTATAACCTCTCAACCCACCGGCTGTCCAAACGTTGTCTGGTGGTATAAACTCTCAACCCACCGGCTGTCCTAACGTTGTCTGGTGGTATAAACTCTCAACCCACCGGCTGTCCTAACGTTGTCTGGTGGTATAACCTCTCAACCCACCGGCTGTCCTAACGTTGTCTGGTGGTATTTACTCTCAACCCACCGGCTGTGCTAACGTTGTCTGGTGGTATAACCTCTCAACCCACCGGCTGTCCTAACGTTGTCTGGTGGTATAACCTCTCAACCCACCGGCTGTCCTAACGTTGTCTGGTGGTATAAACTCTCAACCCACCGGCTGTCCTAACGTTGTAGTGGGGTATAACCTCTCAACCCACCGGCTGTCCTAACGTTGTCTGGTGGTATAACCTCTCAACCCACCGGCTGTCCTAACGTTGTCTGGTGGTATAACCTCTCAACCCACCGGCTGTCCTAACGTTGTCTGGTGGTATAACCTCTCAACCCACCGGCTGTCCTAACGTTGTCTGGTGGTATAAACTCTCAACCCACCGGCTGTCCTAACGTTGTCTGGTGGTATAACCTCTCAACCCACCGGCTGTCCTAACGTTGTCTGGTGGTATAACCTCTCAACCCACCGGCTGTCCTAACGTTGTCTGGTGGTATAACCTCTCAACCCACCGGCTGTCCTAACGTTGTCTGGTGGTATAACCTCTCAACCCACCGGCTGTCCTAACGTTGTCTGGTGGTATAACCTCTCAACCCACCGGCTGTCCTAACGTTGTCTGGTGGTATAACCTCTCAACCCACCGGCTGTCCTAACGTTGTCTGGTGGTATAACCTCTCAACCCACCGGCTGTCCTAACGTTGTCTGGTGGTATAACCTCTCAACCCACCGGCTGTCCTGACGTTGTCTGGTGGTATAACCTCTCAACCCACCGGCTGTCCTAACGTTGTCTGGTGGTATAACCTCTCAACCCACCGGCTGTCCTAACGTTGTCTGGTGGTATAACCTCTCAACCCACCGGCTGTCCTAACGTTGTCTGGTGGTATAACCTCTCAACCCACCGGCTGTCCTAACGTTGTCTGGTGGTATAAACTCTCAACCCACCGGCTGTCCTAACGTTGTCGTGGGGTATAACCTCTCAACCCACCGGCTGTCCTAACGTTGTCTGGTGGTATAAACTCTCAACCCACCGGCTGTCCTAACGTTGTCTGGTGGTATAACCTCTCAACCCACCGGCTGTCCTAACGTTGTCTGGTGGTATAACCTCTCAACCCACCGGCTGTCCTAACGTTGTCTGGTGGTATAACCTCTCAACCCACCGGCTGTCCTAACGTTGTCTGGTGGTATAACCTCTCAACCCACCGGCTGTCCTAACGTTGTCTGGTGGTATAACCTCTCAACCCACCGGCTGTCCTAACGTTGTAGTGTGGTATAACCTCTCAACCCACAGGCTGTCCTAACGTTGTCTGGTGGTATAACCTCTCAACCCACCGGCTGTCCTAACGTTGTCTGGTGGTATAACCTCTCAACCCACCGGCTGTCCTAACGTTGTCTGGTGGTATAAACTCTCAACCCACCGGCTGTCCTAACGTTGTCTGGTGGTATAACCTCTCAACCCACCGGCTGTCCTAACGTTGTCTGGTGGTATAACCTCTCAACCCACCGGCTGTCCTAACGTTGTCTGGTGGTATAACCTCTCAACCCACCGGCTGTCCTAACGTTGTCTGGTGGTATAACCTCTCAACCCACCGGCTGTCCTAACGTTGTCTGGTGGTATAACCTCTCAACCCACTGTCGGCTGTCCTAACGTTGTCTGGTGGTATAAACTCTCAACCCACCGGCTGTCCTAACGTTGTCTGGGGTATAAACTCTCAACCCACCGGCTGTCCTATGGTTGTCTGGTGGTATAAACTCTCAACCCACCGGCTGTCCTAACGTTGTCTGGTGGTATAACCTCTCAACCCACCGGCTGTCCTAACGTTGTCTGGTGGTATAACCTCTCAACCCACCGGCTGTCCTAACGTTGTCTGGTGGTATAACCTCTCAACCCACCGGCTGTCCTAACGTTGTCTGGTGGTATAACCTCTCAACCCACCGGCTGTCCTAACGTTGTCTGGTGGTATAACCTCTCAACCCACCGGCTGTCCTAACGTTGTCTGGTGGTATAACCTCTCAACCCACCGGCTGTCCTAACGTTGTCTGGTGGTATAACCTCTCAACCCACCGGCTGTCCTAACGTTGTCTGGTGGTATAACCTCTCAACCCACCGGCTGTCCTAACGTTGTCTGGTGGTATAACCTCTCAACCCACCGGCTGTCCTAACGTTGTCTGGTGGTATAACCTCTCAACCCACCGGCTGTCCTAACGTTGTCTGGTGGTATAAACTCTCAACCCACCGGCTGTCCTAACGTTGTAGTGGGGTATAACCTCTCAACCCACCGGCTGTCCTAACGTTGTCTGGTGGTATAACCTCTCAACCCACCGGCTGTCCTAACGTTGTCTGGTGGTATAAACTCTCAACCCACCGGCTGTCCTAACGTTGTCTGGTGGTATAACCTCTCAACCCACCGGCTGTCCTAACGTTGTCTGGTGGTATAAACTCTCAACCCACCGGCTGTCCTAACGTTGTCTGGTGGTATAACCTCTCAACCCACCGGCTGTCCTAACGTTGTCTGGTGGTATAACCTCTCAACCCACCGGCTGTCCTAACGTTGTCTGGTGGTATAAACTCTCAACCCACCGGCTGTCCTAACGTTGTCTGGTGGTATAACCTCTCAACCCACCGGCTGTCCTAACGTTGTCTGGTGGTATAACCTCTCAACCCACCGGCTGTCCTAACGTTGTCTGGTGGTATAACCTCTCAACCCACCGGCTGTCCTAACGTTGTCTGGTGGTATAAACTCTCAACCCACCGGCTGTCCTAACGTTGTAGTGGGGTATAACCTCTCAACCCACCGGCTGTCCTAACGTTGTCTGGTGGTATAACCTCTCAACCCACCGGCTGTCCTAACGTTGTCTGGTGGTATAACCTCTCAACCCACCGGCTGTCCTAACGTTGTCTGGTGGTATAACCTCTCAACCCACCGGCTGTCCTAACGTTGTCTGGTGGTATAACCTCTCAACCCACCGGCTGTCCTAACGTTGTCTGGTGGTATAACCTCTCAACCCACCGGCTGTCCTAACGTTGTCTGGTGGTATAACCTCTCAACCCACCGGCTGTCCTAACGTTGTCTGGTGGTATAAACTCTCAACCCACCGGCTGTCCTAACGTTGTCTGGTGGTATAACCTCTCAACCCACCGGCTGTCCTAACGTTGTCTGGTGGTATAAACTCTCAACCCACCGGCTGTCCTAACGTTGTCTGGTGGTATAACCTCTCAACCCACCGGCTGTCCTAACGTTGTCTGGTGGTATAAACTCTCAACCCACCGGCTGTCCTAACGTTGTAGTGGGGTATAACCTCTCAACCCACCGGCTGTCCTAACGTTGTCTGGTGGTATAACCTCTCAACCCACCGGCTGTCCTAACGTTGTCTGGTGGTATAACCTCTCAACCCACCGGCTGTCCTAACGTTGTCTGGTGGTATAACCTCTCAACCCACCGGCTGTCCTAACGTTGTCTGGTGGTATAACCTCTCAACCCACCGGCTGTCCTAACGTTGTAGTGGGGTATAACCTCTCAACCCACCGGCTGTCCTAACGTTGTCTGGTGGTATAAACTCTCAACCCACCGGCTGTCCTGACGTTGTCTGGTGGTATAACCTCTCAACCCACCGGCTGTCCTAACGTTGTCTGGTGGTATAAACTCTCAACCCACCGGCTGTCCTAACAAAAACAAAAACAAAAAAAAACCTCTCCCCGAACTTCTTCTTCTGTGGTATTTATGGAGATCACAAACAAACGTGAGGGGCGACATTCACAGTCCGCAGGTCAAATGAACATTAAATATCACATTAACCGTTATCCAGGAAGCTCTTCTAAAACATATTACTCTTGAATTAACGCAACAATTCACAAGTTTCAAACAATTAAAAAAAGGGTTTATTTTGTCGTCTCGTTCAACATTTTAGCTTCAAGACGACAACAAAAAAAGCACAGAGATGCAAACAGCTCGTCTTCGTCAAGTTAGCGCGTCAAAAAGGAACGATTACCCACCATACACCTCTCTCATGCTGAACATGAAGTACAGTAGGCAAACCAGGTCAAAATCAAAATGCAAATGAATTACTCAAAAATGTCATTTTTTATGGATTTTTGTTTTAGATTCCGTCTCTCACAGTTGAAGTGTACCTATGATAAAAAATTACAGACCTCTACATGCTTTGTAAGTAGGAGAACCTGCAAAATCGTCAGTGTATCAAATACTTGTTCTCCCCACTGTAGCATGTCACATTATAGTAATATAAGGCGTTACTGTGCCCCTGCCCAGTCATGTGAAATCCATATTTTAGAACCTAATTAATTTATTTAAAATTAACTGTAACTCTTTAAAATGGTTGAAATTGTTGTGTCTCGTTAATATTTTTGTTCAGTATATAGAGGATTAAGAAAGAGAGAGAGAGAGAGAGAGAGAGAGAGAGGAGAGAGAGGTGAGAAAGAGTTGGCAAAGAATGTGAAAGAGATGGTGAGAGAGAGAGAGAGAAAGAGAGAGAGAGAGGGTGATAGAGAGAAGGAGAGAGGGAGAGAGAGAGGGAGGGTGGGAGAGAGAGAGAGAGAGAGAGAGAGGGGAGAGAGAGAGAGAGAGAGAGAGAGAGAGAGAGAGAGAGAGAGAGAAAGAGGGCATTATATTTCTCTTTGTCTTTGTGTGTGATAAATATATCTCTGGTCTATGAGACATGAGTCCCTTTGTCTCAGCCTCAGTAGTCATCAGAGTGTTTTTTTTCAGAGAATTGTATTTTGGGGAGTCGTGAAATATTAATATCAGTCATAGAGTGTAAAGCCTATGTATCACACACCCTGACTATCAGAGAGAAGACAAAGGGAAGAGGAGGAGAAGAAATGGGGAGGACAGTGAGGGGGGAAAGAGAGAGAGAAGAGGAGAGGGGAGGAGGGAGGTAGAGGGGGGAGAGGAGGAGAGGAGAGGAGGGAGGGAGGGAGGGAGGGAGGGAGGGAGGGAGGGAGAGGAGGGAGGGAGGGAGGAGAGGAGCAGGGAGGAGAGGGGGGGGAGGAGGGAGGGAGGGGGGAGGGGAGGAGGAGAGGGAGAGGGAGGGGGAGGAGGGAGGGAGGGGAGGAGGGGGAGGAGAGGGGGAGGGGAGGAGAGGGGGAGAGGAGAGGGAGAGGAGAGGGGAGGAGAGGAGAGAGGAGAGGAGAGGAGAGGGGAGGGGGAGGAGGGAGAGGAGAGGGGGGAGGAGAGGAGAGGAGAGGAGAGGAGAGGAGAGGAGAGGAGAGGAGAGGAGAGGAGAGGATAGGAGAGGAGAGGAGGAGGGAAAAGGGAGAAGGGAAGGGAAGGAGCAGTAGAGGAGAGGAAGATAATTGAAAGGGGTAGGGATGGAGATTTCTTTTAAAAGGAATTTACATGTTATTTTCACTCCTCCTTCTTCCATCATCTGGTGAAAAGAGAGAGAGAGAGAGAGAGAGAGAAAAGTGATGTCATGAGGTAAAATCTATTTCCGTCTCGATGGGCTGAGTAGCGTTCTCAATTCTGGAAAACAGTTATTTTAAAATGTCTGTGTTGTGTTGCAGATGGTTCTAGAAACACCAGAGAGACAATATAGAACGATGTGACCCGTTTCAGGAAACTAGGCTGAATATCGCGGGACACGACTTCACAGCAGAGCCGTTTGACTATAAACTTATTTTATTTTTATTTACTATTATGCATTTTTTGTTTTGTTTTCAGAAATGCCTTCTGGAACATATGAACTTTCATGTGGCTTAATAACAAACCATGATTGGCTGAGATAATGAGTGGGCTAGCCATGATTGGCTGAGATAATGAGTGGGCTAGCCATGATTGGCTGAGATAATGAGTGGGCTAGCCATGATTGGCTGAGATAATGAGTGGGCTAGCCATGATTGGCTGAGATAATGAGTGGGTTAGCCATGATTGGCTGAGACAATGAGTGGGCTAGCCATGATTGGCTGAGATAATGAGTGGGCTAGCCATGATTGGCTGAGATAATGAGTGGGCTAGCCATGATTGGCTGAGATAATGAGTGGGCTAGCCATGATTGGCTGAGATAATGATTGGGCTAGCCATGATTGGCTGAGATAATGAGTGGGCTAGCCATGATAAGATAATGAGTGGGCTAGCCATGATTGGCTGAGATAATGAGTGGGCTAGCCATGATTGGCTGAGATAGCCATGATTGGCTAGATAATGATTTTTTGTGGGCTGGAGATGATTGGCTGAGATAATGAGTGGGCTAGCCATGATTGGCTGAGATAATGAGTGGGCTAGCCATGATTGGCTGAGATAATGAGTGGGCTAGCCATGATTGGCTGAGATAATGAGTGGGCTAGCCATGATTGGCTGAGATAATGAGTGGGCTAGCCATGATTGGCTGAGATAATGAGTGGGCTAGCCATGATTGGCTGAGATAATGAGTGGGCTAGCCATGATTGGATAAGATAATGAGTGGGCTGGACACGCTAGCCATGATTGGCTGAGATAATGAGTGGGCTAGCCATGATTGGCTGAGATAATGAGTGGGCTAGCCATGATTGGCTGAGATAATGAGTTGGCTAGCCATGATTGGCTGAGATAATGAGTGGGTGGAGAGATAATGAGTGGGCTAGCCACGATTGGCTGAGATAATGAGTGGGCTGGACACGCTAGCCACAATTGGCTGAGATAATGAGTGGGCTGGACACGCTAGCCACGATTGGCTGAGATAATGAGTGGGCTGGACATGATTGGCTGAGATAATGAGTGGGCTGGACACGCTTGCCATGATTGTCTGAGATAATGAGTGGGTTGGACACGCTAGCCACGATTGGCTGAGATAATGAGTGGGCTGGACATGATTGGCTGAGAAAACGAGTGGGCTGGACACGCTTGCCATGATTGGCTGAGATAATGAGTGGGTTGGACACGCTAGCCACGATTGGCTGAGATAATGAGTGGGCTGGACACGCTAGCCATGATTGGCTGAGAAAACGAGTGGGCTGGACACGCTTGCCATGATTGGCTGAGATAATGAGTGGGCTGGACACGCTTGCCATGATTGGCTGAGATAATGAGTGGGCTGGACACGCTTGCCATGATTGGCTGAGATAATGAGTGGGCTGGACACGCTTGCCATGATTGGCTGAGATAATGAGTGGGCTAGCCATGATTGGCTGAGATAATGAGTGGGCTAGCCATGATTGGCTGAGATAATGAGTGGGCTAGCCATGATTGGCTGAGATAATGAGTGGGCTAGCCATGATTGGCTGATTGGCTGAGATAATGAGTGGGCTGGACACGCTTGCCATGATTGGCTGAGATACTGATTGGGCTAGCCATGATTGGCTGAGATAATGAGTGTGCTAGCCATGATTGGCTGAGATAATGAGTGGGCTAGCCATGATTGGCTGAGATAATGAGTTGGCTAGCCATGATTGGCTGAGATAATGAGTGGGCTGGACATGATTGGCTGAGATAATGAGTGGGCTGGACACACTTGCCATGATTGTCTGAGATAATGAGTGGGATGCTAGCCATGATTGGCTGAGATAATGAGTGGGCTGGACACGCATGATTGGCTGAGATAATGAGTGGGCTGGAGCATGCCATGATTGGCTGAGATAATGAGTGGGTTGGACACGCTAGCCACGATTGGCTGAGATAATGAGTGGGCTGGACACGCTAGCCACGATTGGCTGAGATAATGAGTGGGCTGGAGTGGCTGCTGGACACGTTAGCCACGATTGGCTGAGATAATGAGTGGGCTGGACACGCTAGCCACGATTGGCTGAGATAATGAGTGGGCTGGACATGATTGGCTGAGATAATGAGTGGGCTGGACACGCTTGCCATGATTGTCTGAGATAATGAGTGGGTTGGACACGCTAGCCACGATTGGCTGAGATAATGAGTGGGCTGGACACGCTAGCCATGATTGGCTGAGAAAACGAGTGGGCTGGACACGCTTGCCATGATTGGCTGAGATAATGAGTGGGCTGGACACGCTAGCCATGATTGGCTGAGAAAACGAGTGGGCTGGACACGCTTGCCATGATTGGCTGAGAAAACGAGTGGGCTGGACACGCTTGCCATGATTGGCTGAGATAATGAGTGGGCTAGCCATGATTGGCTGAGATAATGAGTGGACTAGCCATGATTGGCTGAGATAATGAGTGGGCTAGCCATGATTGGCTGAGATAATGAGTGGGCTAGCCATGATTGGCTGAGATAATGAGTGGGCTAGCCATGATTGGCTGAGATAATGAGTGGGCTAGCCATGATTGGCTGAGATAATGAGTGTGCTAGCCATGATTGGCTGAGATAATGAGTGGGCTAGCCATGATTGGCTGAGATAATGAGTGTGCTAGCCATGATTGGCTGAGATAATGAGTGTGCTAGCCATGATTGGCTGAGATAATGAGTGTGCTAGCCATGATTGGCTGAGATAATGAGTGGGCTAGCCATGATTGGCTGAGATAATGAGTTTGCTAGCCATGATTGGCTGAGATAATGAGTGGGCTAGCCATGATTGGCTGAGATAATGAGTGTGCTAGCCATGATTGGCTGAGATAATGAGTGGGCTAGCCATGATTGGCTGAGATAATGAGTGGGCTAGCCATGATTGGCTGAGATAATGAGTGGGCTAGCCATGATTGGCTGAGATCTGAGTGTGCCAGAGCGCAAAAATAACTGCCAAATTGACCAACAATAAACGTTGTCAAAAAAAAGTAATTAAATAATTGCCAGCAGCAACGTTGCCCAACACTCTGGATAACATGAAAACAGCCTTCTCTGCAAAGAGAAGGAAAATGGTTAGAGTTTGGCTGTTCTCTCATTTGTGTCTTGAAATAGCTAGCAAGCTAGCCAACGTTAGCCAGTTAGCTCGGGTGCTGCTATCGGTCAGAACGCTTGGATCAACCCTACTTCTCGGGCCAGAACCTCTCCCTCAATGTGAGAGCGGGTCGAGAGTTTCAAGTTCCTTGTTGCCCACGTCACCAATGAACTAGAATGGTCCAAACACACCAAGACAGTCGTGAAGAGGTCACTACAAAACCTATTCCCCCACATCTTTTCAGGAGACTGAAAAGATGTGTTATGGGTCCTCAGATCCTCAAAAGCTGCACCAT
>NW_027039713.1:67961-90986 GCF_034236695.1 Oncorhynchus nerka | reverse complement strand
AGGCTGTTAACCTCTCTAGGGTATGTGGGACGCTAGCGTCCCACCTGGCCAACATCCAGTGAGATTGCAGAGCGCCAAATTCAAATACAGAAATACTAATGAAAAAATTCAGAAAAGGTACAACTATTTTACATTGGTTTAAAGATTAACTTCTTGTGAATCCAACGACGGTCAGATTTCAAAAATGCTTTACGGCAAAAGCATACCGTACGATTATTTGAGAACATAACCCAGTAGACTAAATCATTACAAACAGTAACCAGCCAAATAGAAGAGTTACACAAGTCAGAAAAAGATAAACTTAATCCCTTACCTTTGATGGTCTTCATATGGTGGCACTCAGAAGACATTAATTTATTCAATAAATATTCCTTTTGTTCGATAAAGTCCCTTTTATAGCCGAACACCTCCGTTTTGTTCGGGCATTTTCTTCAGTAATCCACAGGCTCAAACGCAGTCACAACAGGCAGACAAAAAAATCCAAACTGTATCCGCAATGTTCACAGAAACATGTCAAACGACGTTTAAATTCAATCCTCAGGTTGTTTTTAGCCTAAATAATCTATTATATTTCAACCGGACAATAACATTGTCAATATAAAAGGTAAACAAGAAAGGCATGGTCGCATGCATGAAAATGCTCTGACACAGCAGGGTCCACTCATTCAGACTGCTCTTACTCCCTCATTTTTCAGAATACAAGCCTGAAACAAAAAGACTGTTGACATCTAGTGGAAGGCATAGGAACTGCAGTTTGAGTCCTAAGTAATGGCATTGAATAGAAAACTACAACAAAAGAAATCCTACTTCCTGAATGGATTTCTCAGGTTTTCACCTGCCAAATCAATTCGGTTATACTCAGACATTATTGTAACAGTTTTAGAAAAACTGAGTATATACTAAGTATTTGCATATCCTATCATCTTCTGGGCCTGAGTAGAAAGCGGTTTAATTTGGGCATGCTTTTCATCCAAAATTCCAAATGCTGCCTCGTACCCTAGAGAAGTTAACCCACTGTTCCTAGGCCATCATTGAAAAGAAAGAATGTTCTTAACTGACTTCCCTAGTTAAAGGTAAAAAAATCATTTTAAAAAATGGCACTTTATTTATTGCCTGAATATATGAGGCAACTTAGCAATTAGGATTCGTTATCAGTAGGGATGCACGATATATCAGTGAACATATAGGACGATATTAGCTAAAAATGCCAACGTTGGTATCAGCCCAATGTCTTGTTTAACACCGATGTGCAAAACCGATGTCAACGCTGACGTGCATACCTATATAATGTCGGTACATGACGATATGACGCCAACGTAAAATTTTGCGCAACACAGCATTCCTAACCTAGCCCATGATGTCTGCTGTGTGGATCTAGCAGTCAACAAGTTGAATAGTCATTTGAAGGAGTAACAACATTTCAGCGAGACAATTCAAAGGTGAAATCCATTAACGCCAAGATAATAGAATTCATTGTCTTTGACAATCAACCGCTCTCTGTCATGGGCGATGTAGGCTTTCGCGACTGGTCGAGCACCGGCACGCACTACTAAGTGCGTTATTTTTCCCTACCGGAGTTACACAGTAATAGCATCACTGCTATTAGCTTGACGACAAACAACGGAACGCCATTTGGGTCTTGGCGCGTCAAAAAGGATGCACGTCAAATAACACTATGACGCGTTAAATCAGTTTTTAATTTGACACGTCAAATAACAGTTCTATTAAACAATGTTGTGCTGTGAATTTGCACGTGCCACCACTACTATCAGTAGCACTGTCAAAGCTGTACAAAAAAGCAAACACCGGCCACGAACGATGTGTTTACAATACCCCTTTGGTAAGAAAGCATTATTTGTTCGACAGCAAATTCTGGGGTAACTAGCTAGCACCAATACAACCAACCTAAAGACAATGACCAGTAGAAACTGCAGTCATTTTTACTATTCTTAGCAATTATTTAGGAATCCTTGTAAGTAGTAGCTAGGTAGCCACTTGTTGTTCACCTATTGAAATTGAACTTCAGTTCATGAAAATAAATAGCTAGCCAGCTACTTAACCCTGTTGCCCAAAGCTAACATATAAGCAGCCAGATAGCATCATTTGGCTTTTGAAGCTCGACCAGATTATTTTTTGTTGTGAAGCTAGCCACAATAAGGATTAGGTACAAGTGTAATTTGCAGTTTGCCTTCAAAATAAAAAAGTACCTCTTTGAATGTGATGTAGAAGGTTACAATTGGTGGAATCATGACATTTATACTAGATAATGTTAAACAAGGTTGGAATGTGAAGCAATGAAATGCGGTATCAGTCTACTCTGACACCCACAGAACACAACTGTAAAGAGTTTACGCAAACATTGGCATTGTAGCTCTTATCGCGGGACTGTGACTGTGTGAAATCACCTCCCCAGTCAGCCTATTGTGTGTATTGACATACATGTTGCACTGTACAGCTTTAAGGTTTGAGGATCAATGAAATGGCGTATCAGTCTATTCAATACCCAATATATTTTTCCCCAATGTCGTTCTCAGACTCAAAAACATCCATGCAAGTATTGTTTTTCCTCAGGAATAGTGTTCAATACACATAAGTTGACAAAATGTGGCTCAATTCATAGTTATTTCAAAGTCCCGCAATAAGAGCTAAGACTAATGCTTTCTGGGTGTCACGGAGTAGACTGACACCCCAATGCAATTCTAAAGTATAATACATCCAGTGTGATTTAAAAATCAACAAGTTGATTTTATATAACATTCCAACTTCGTTTAGCATGATCTATTAAATTATGGCATAATTCCACTATTTGTATT
This sequence comes from Oncorhynchus nerka, assembly GCF_034236695.1. Classification (NCBI taxonomy): domain Eukaryota; kingdom Metazoa; phylum Chordata; class Actinopteri; order Salmoniformes; family Salmonidae; genus Oncorhynchus; species Oncorhynchus nerka. The sequence goes on along the minus strand of NW_027039713.1, from coordinate 88,173 downwards.
AATTTGCTTCACTGTCAATGACATACTTATAACCGCAAAGTCCACTATTGTGGCTAGTCCTTATTGTGGCTAGCTTCACAGATGCGTTCGACCACCATTAATCGAACGCATAAGAACTGTCTTATAAATTAGGGTTATTTTAGATGACACCTAGATATATAGTAAGCTAGCTAACTACAGCTACTGAAACAGATGTTTTGGGGAAGAACATTGTTTGCATCCATGAGCTAGCTAGCTTTTCTACTTTTAAACTCTGACAAAACAGAGATGCTTGTTCTCGGTCCCAAGAAACAGAGAGATCTTCAATTGAATCTGACAATTGATCCTGATGGTTGTACAGTCGTCTCAAATCAAACTGTGAAGGACCTCGGCGTTACTCTGGACCCTGATATCTTTTGACGAACATATCAAGACTGTTTCAAGGACAGCTTTTTTCCATTTACTTAACAAAGCAAAAATCACAAATGTTCTGTGCAAATATTATACAGAAAAATTAATCCATGCTTTTGTTACTTCTCTAGGTTAGACTACTACAATGCTCTACTTTCCGTCTACCTGGATAAAGCACTAAATAAACTTCAGTCAGTGCTTAAATATGGCTGCTAGAATCCTGACTAGAATCAAAAAAATGGATCATACTCTAGTGCTAGCCTCCCTACACTGGCTTCCTGTTAAGGCAAGGGCCGATTTGAAGGTTTTACTGCTAACCTACAAAGCATTAGATGGGCTTGCTCCTACCAGTCTTTCCGATTTGGTCCTGCCGTACATACCTACACGTACACTACGGTCACAAGACGCAGGCCTCCTAATTGTCCCTAGAATTTCTAAGCAAACAGCTGGAGGCAGGGCTTTCTCTTATAGAGCGCCATTTGTATGGAATGGTCTGCCTACCCATGTGAGAGACGCAGACTCTGTTTCAACCTTTAAGTCTTTACTGAAGACTCATCTCTTCAGTGGGTCATATGATTGAGTCTAGTCTGGCCCAGGAGTGTGAAGGTAAACGGAAAGGCACTGGAGCAACGAACCGCCCTTGCTGTTTCTGCCTGGCCGGTTCCCCTCCCTCTCCACTGGGATTCTCTGCCTCTAACCCTATTACAGGGGCTGAGTCACTGGCTTACTGGTGCTATTCCATGCAATCCCTAGGAGGGGTGCGTCACTTGAGTGGGTTGAGTCACTGACGTGGTCACTTCCTGTATAGGTTGTGTGAATTTAAGTGTGCTCTCTCGAATTCTCTTTCTCTCGGCGGACCTGAGCCAGAGGACCATGCCTCAGGACTACCTGGCATGATGACTCCTTGTTGTCCCCAATCCACCTGGCTGTGCTGCTGCTCAAGTTTCAACTGTTCTGCCTGCGGTAATGGAACCATGACCTGTTCACCGGACGTGCTACCTGTCCCAGACCTGCTTTTTATTTGACCCTGCTGGTCATATATGAACATCTTGGCCATGTTCTGTTATAATCTCCAGTCTCCAAGAGGACTGGCCACCCCTTAGCCTGGTTCCTCTAGGTTTCTTCCTAGGTTTTGGCCATTCTAGGGAGTTTTTCCTAGCCACCGTGCTTCTACACCTGCATTGCTTGCGGTTTGGGGTTTTAGGCTGGGTTTCTGTACAGCACTTTAAAATATATCAGCTGATGTAAGAAGGGCTATAGAAATAAATTTGATTATATTTTTTATGACAAGCACTGGAGGTGCACGAGAGAACATTACCAGCATCATAACATACGTAGACGAATCGTTGTGACATATGAAATACGAGTGACAGTAATCAATATGTAATAACTGAGTTAAATTACTTTGTGACGTGCAGTCATATTCAGGTCCTGATTGGTCAACAAGCTTATTTGACGTGTATTTTTTTTTGACAGGCAATGACCCAAATGGCGTTCAATAGAAATCCTGGTTGAGAATGAAACAGCACAGCAAGTAAGTGAAAGAAATAGGTTTTCATTATGTTTTACTGGTAATATGGACATATGTGTATAACCTTTATTTAACCAGGCATGTCAGTTAAGAACAAATTCTTATTTACAATGACGTCCTACCCCGGGCCAATTGTGCGCTGCCCTATGGGACTCCCAATCACTGCTGGATGTGATAGTCTGGATTCGAACCAGGGATTGTAGTGATGCCTCTTGCACTGAAATGCAGTGCCTTAGACCGCTGTGCCTTAGACCGTGTGATTGGGAGTCCCATAGGGCGAAGCACAATTGGCCCAGGGTCGTCCGGGCCGTCATTGTAAATAGTTAAGAACAAATTGACTTGCCAAGTTAAATAAAAAAGGTTACACACACATACACCACACTGACCAAAAAGTTATTTTGTTGGCATTTACGTATGTCCCCATTACCAGTAAAACAATGAAAACCTATTTATTTCACTTACTTGCTGTGCTGTTTCGTTGTTCAGTCGTTTCCTTCTCAACCAGGATTTCTATGGAACGCCGTTTAGGTCTTTGCATGTCAAAAAAGATACGTCAAATAACACTATTTGACGTGTCAAATAACCGTGTTGACCAATCAGCATTACGCTACACTCGCATTAACATCTGCTAACCATGTGTATGTGACAAATAAAATTTGATTTGAGGACCTGAAAATGACTGCACGTCATACAATAATTGAACACGTTCATACATTTTTTTACGTAGTTATTACACCAATCCTTGTATTTCATTTGTTTACAACGATTCATCGATACGTATGCTATGATGCTGGTAAAGTTGTCTTGCGCACCTACAGTGCTGATCATAAAAAAAAGATAGCTAGCTCATGGATGCAAACAAAGTCCTTCCCCAAAAACATAGCAAAACGACATCTGTTTCAGTAGCTAGTTACCTAGCTATATAGTTAGCTAGCTGTCATCATCTAAAATAACCCTAACTTAAAAAACAGTTTTTATTTTATTAAATGGTGGTCAGACCCATCTATCTGAAGCTAGCCACAATAAGGATTAGCCACAATAGTGGACCTTGAGGTTAGCTTCAAAATAAAAGTAGGGCATAATTATACCATCCACTATTGTGCCTAATCCTTATTGAAGCTAGCTTCATAACACAACCTGGTCCGGTCGAGCCACAAAAGCCAGCACTCCTGCGTTGTCTTGGCTGTGTGGTTAGGGCCATTTTCCTGTTGGAAGGTGAACCGTCGCCCGTCTTAGGTCCTGGAGTGCTGCAGAGATGGTTGTCCTTTTGGAAGGTTCCTCCATCTCCATAGAGGAACTCTTGAACTCTGTCAGAGTTTTCGCTTTGTCATTATTGGGTAGTGTGTGTAGATGAGGATTTTTTTTTATTTAATCCATTTTAGAATAAGGCTGTAACGTAACAAAATGTGAAGTCAAGGGGTTTGAATACTTTCTGAATGGACTGTTTTTAATAGGCATTTATTTCTGTTGGCGCACACAGAATGCGTGTGTAGAGGAAGCGGTCGGTACGCAATTGAATGAGAGACATGTAGGGGAAAGGGAATTTAGTGAGCAGAACTGTGATGCTTGGTCAATTTTCACTGTGTCCTGCAAATGCACATGTTCAAATGGAACACTAGTCAAAGCAAATTAATATGGTCTTCAAGACAAACATTTCACAATATAGATTTGCAGTATATATATATATATATATATATATATATATATATATATATATATATATATATATATATACACACACACACATATACATATCTATATACATATACATATCTATATACATATACACACATATACATACATACGTGTATATATATATATATACACATGTATACATATACACATACATACACATACACATATACACACACACACTGAGGGGAAAAAAGTATTTGATACCCTGCTGATTTTGTACGTTTGCCCACTGAAAGAAATTACCAGTCTATAATTTTAATGGTAGGTTTATTTGAACAGTGACAGAATAGCAACAAAAAAATCCAGAAAAACGCATGTCATAAATGTTATAAATTGATTTGCATTTTAATGAGGGAAACCTCTCAATCAGAAAGATTTCTGGCTCCCAGGTGTATTTTATACAGGTAACGAGCTGAGATTAGGAGCACACTCTGAGAGTGCTCCTAATCTCAGCTTGTTACCTATATAAAAGACCTGTCCACAGAAGCAATCAATCAGATTCCAAACTCTCCATCGTGGCCAAGACCAAAGAGCTCTCCAAGGATGTCATGGACAAGATTGTAGACCTACACAGGGCTGGAATGGGCTACAAAACCATCGCCAAGCAGATTGGTGAGAAGGTGACAACAGTTGGTGCAATTATTCGCAAATGGAAGAAACACAAAAGAACTGTCCATCTCCCTCGGCCTGGGGCTCCATGCAAGATCTCACCTTGTGGAGTTGCAATGATCATGAGAACGGTGAGTAATCAGCCCAGAACTACATGGGAGGATCTTGTCAATGATCTCAAGACAGCTGGGACCATAGTCACCAAGAAAACAATTGGTAACACACTACACCGTGAAGAACTGAAATCCTGCAGCGCCCACAAGGTCCCCCTGCTCAAGAAAGCACATATACATGCCCGTCTGAAGTTTGCCAATGAACATCTGAATGATTCAGAGGACAACTGGGTGAAAGTGTTTTGGTCAGATGAGACCAAAATGGAGCTATTTGGCATCAACTCAACTTGCCGTGTTTGGAGGAGGAACGCTGCCTATGACCCCAAGAACACCATCCCCACCGTCAAACATGGAAGTGGAAACATTATGCTTTGGGGGTGTTTTTCTGCTAAGGGGACAGGACAACTTCACCGCATCAAAGGGACGATGGACGGGGCCATGTACCGTCAAATTTTGGGTGAGAACCTCCTTCCCTCAGCCAGGGCATTGAAAATGGGTCGTGGATGGGTATTCCAGCATGACAATGACCCAAAACACACGGCCAAGGCAACAAAGGAATGGCTCAAGAAGACTCACATTAAGGTCCTGGAGTGGCCTAGCCAGTCTCCAGACCTTATTCCCATAGAACATCTGTGGAGGGAGCTGAAGGTTCGAGTTGCCAAATGTCAGCCTCGAAACCTTAATGACTTGGAGAAGATCTGCAAAGAGGAGTGGGACAAAATCTCTCCTGAGATGTGTGCAAACCTGGTAGCCAACTACAAGAAACGTCTGACCTCTGATTGCCAACAAGGGTTTTGCCACAAAGTACTAAGTCATGTTTTGCAGAGGGGTCAAATACTTATTTCCCTCATTAAAATGCAAATCAATTTATAGCATTTTTGACATGCGTTTTTCTGGATTTTTTTGTTGTTATTCTGTCTCTCACTGTTCAAATAAACCTACCAATAAAATTATAGACTGATCATTTCTTTGTCAGTGGGCAAACGTACAAAATCAGCAGGGGATCAAATACTTTTCCCCTTCACTGTATCTCACCTTGTGGAGTTGCAAAATATATATATATTTTTTAGACATCAGTTTGAGTACTCCATTACGCATGCCCATCCCTACTCTCAAACAACATAGTTGGCCAATTTGTCCAGTACATTTCTGTAGTTAAATCTCAAATGAACATCAACATGTACACATGCATATTTAAAAAAGGAAACTTGCATTACCGAATTAGCTTTATTCACACTACTTACTTTCAGCTTTGGACAAAGTGCAGGGGTTGGAGTCAATCAAAGCCAGCTGGAAATGCTGTCGACAGAACAGAATATCAAGGCATTAACATCCACTGAAGGACAAGAAATACACAGAAACAAAAGAACAATGCAAAGGGTAATTCCTATACATGAATCCCCATGCACTGAGACACTCCTTTTCCATGACTGTCAGACTCAGACACAAGGAAATCAATTCTTCAGCAAGCTGCCTCTCCCCCTGGTCACTTACTGCACTTAAATTAGAGAGCAGGAGAGAACGAACAAGGGAGTGGGCAACTGATGAAGAGATTGCACACTGTGCAAGTCCTCTTTACAGTCCCCCATTGATTTTGTTAGTCTCACTCAAATAAAAAAATGCTAAACATTTCTTTCCGCCCAATGACAAAATGAGTAGAATTGCATGAAATTAACTACTTTGTGCGTAGGATCCCCCAAAAGGCCTGGCTGCATGCGTGGGTATGGATGTGGGTACACAGACCCACGAGCCACTGAGACCCCCATAATGAGTTCAGATTTTTGGTGGCCCATCCCTGATCAATAGAATAAGGTGCCAACCTATAAAAATAAAAAGATTCATTCTACACTAATGTTCCTCCCTGGATGTCCTGTGGGAAATGTTGTGGTGGCTCCACTAGTGGAGGAGAGAGGCAGGCAGAGTACCTTTAGGCTTGACTCGTAGTCGGTGTTGACCTTAAACATGAGGCCGAGTCGCAGGTGGATCTCCTTGGCTCGTGAGAAACTGGGGTCGATGTAGAGCACCTCCTGGAAAGCTTTAATCGCCCTGGGGGAGGAGAAGAGATAGAGACAGACAGAGTGAGTGAGTGAGTGAGTGGATAAGTATATTCCAAGTTAGAAATGGGAGAGACACCACTCAGAAGATGAAAGAGAAGTCAGCGCTGCAGTATTGAACAGAGACCACAGCCCTCCAGAGGAGAGAATATCACATGAATAAAATTGAAGATCTTCGCAGCGTGATTAAAACTGGAGATCTTCCTGGTTTCTTCGCAACGTGATTAAAACTGGAGATCTTCGGGGGCCTCCCGGGTGGAGCAGTGGTCTTAATCACCAGAGACTCTGGGTTCGAGCCCAGGCACTGTCGCAGCCGGCCGCGACCGGGAGGTCCATGGGGCGACGCGCAATTGGCCTAGCGTCGTCCGGGTTAGGCCGTTAGGGATATCCTTGTCTCATTGCGCACTAGCGAATCCTGTGGCGGGCCGGGCGCAGTGCATGCTAACCAGTTCGCCAGGTGCATGGTGTTTCCTCCGACACATTGGTGCGGCTGGCTTCCGGGTTGGATGCACGCTGTGTTAAGAAGCAGTGCGGCTTGGTTGGGTTGTGTTTCGGAGGACGCGTGGCTTTCGACCTTAGTCTCTCCTGAGCCCATCCGGGAGTTGTAGCGATGAGCGAACAATTGGATACCACGAAATTGGGGAGAAAAGGGGGTAAAAAAAAAAAAAAAATTAATTTAAAAACTAGATCTTCTGGCATTTCTCACAACAGGATCCCTATTCATTACATTATGCGCTACTGTCCACCAGGGCCATGGTCAAAACTAGTACACTAGTAAATGAAATTAGGTGCCATGTGGGAAGCAACTGGTGATGGCGTCACCATGTCAACCATACACATTTTTTCCACACACACACACATTATAACACCATCATAATCTAGTCCTCCATACTTAGGTTGTACAAGACAGCTACTCACCACTGAAAGGCGTTGTAATGGAAGTAGACCATGCCCAGGCCATATAGGAAGGCAGCATTCTGGAAGAAGCAGATGCACACAGAGCACCATTAAGACTAATTAGTTACAGGCCACACACACACACGCCTACACAAAAACAACGCTTTCAAAATGGCAGCAGCCCAGACATGTCGTCTGTATAGGAGCCCTTCCAGAAACCCACTCTATAAAGCATCCGTCTTAATCTGTCGTCATTAGTTATGGACCATTCATTTTAACCACAAGCAATAGAAGTCTTTCTTTGTGCAATGACTGGTTACAGCACTACAGATGCCTTTTGGGGATCGTCTCTGCTGGCCGGCGCTCAAATGGAATCACCATGTAGGCCTACCAAATGCTCACATCTCACCACGATTTCGACTGAAACAGAAAACGGCAGAGAATGAGTCTAATCTGAAAGCCACAACCCACAGCGTGCCTCCAGACAAAACCCTGAATCATAACCACACACACTTCCTGTGTCTGGTTGGTCGGCCGGTGCAATGTGAATGGGTTAACCTTGGCAGGTTGAGGATGAACATGAGCAGAATATAATCTGCAGTAGAAGTAGAATGGAGACATTACTACTATAAAGAGCTCCACAGATAAGAGCGTGAGTGTGTGAGTAAAGGTGTCCGCATGCTTCCCCATCAGAAACTGTTGGGAACAGTTTGTTCATATACAGTGGGGCAAAAAAGTATTTAGTCAGCCACCAATTGTGCAAGTTCTCCCACTTAAAAAGATGAGAGAGGCCTGTAATTTTCATCATAGGTACACTTGGTGTCTTTTATACTGATAACAAGTTCAAACAGGTGCCATTAATACAGGTAACGAGTGGAGGACAGAGGAGCCTCTTAAAGAAGTTACGTTACAGGTCTGTGAGAGCCAGAAATCTTGCTTGTTTGTAGGTGACCAAATACTTATTTTCCACCATAATTTGCAAATAAATTAATCAAAAATCCTACAATGTGATTTTCTGGATTTTTTCTCTCTCATTTTGTCTGTCATAGTTGAAGTGTATCTATGATGAAAATTACAGGCCTCTCATCTTTTTAAGTGGGAGAACTTGCACAATTGGTGGCTGACTAAATACTTTTTTGCCCCACTGTTTTATGATGACATTTTGTGACGTGTTTGTTCATTGTGAGCTTTGGCAACGGTGTTTCAGCTTTTCGTGCACGCTACATTTTTTTCTGTGGCAAGCTGAAGTTGAGCCAAAGTCTACGCCTCTTCGCCCATCTTTGGTCAATTATAGGAATTCTTCAATTAAGTGTTTGTCATCAAGGATAGACGACTCGTTTTCATGCACATTTCACTTGAGAAACACTGCACCAAACATCTTATATGTAAATTACACGACTAAGATCTGACAAAAACATCCAAATTAAATGAAAGACCTTGAGTTAGCTTCGTCTGACTATTTTGAGGAAGTGTATACTGGCTACTGCATCTAAAGAGGGACAAACAGAGCTATTGTCGCCTTCTCTATTTTTTCCAAGCAAAGGTCTTTTAACCTCTTAGAACTACCCCTCCAGGCTCCGGGATAATTGTCATAAGCAACCTCTGAACCTCAAAAAATATTACTAGAAAATATTCATATTCATGAAATCACAAATGAAATATTTTGAAACACAGCTTAGCATTTTGTTAATCACCCTGTCGTCTCAGATTTTGAAATTATGCTTTACAGCGAAAGCAATACAAGCATTTGTGTAAGTTTATCGATAGCCTAGCATAGCATTATGTCCACTTAGCATCAGGAAGCTTGGTCACGAAAATCAGAAAAGCAATCAAATGAACCGTTTTCCTTTGATGATCTTCGGATGTTTTCACTCACGAGACTCCCAGTTAGACAGCAAATGTTCCTTTTGTTCCATAAAGATATTTTTTATATCCAAATACCTCCGTTAGTTTGGTGTGTTATGCCCAGGAATCAACCGGAAATAGCGGTCACGACAACGCAGACAAAAATTCCAAATTAGCTCCATAATATCGACAGAAACATGGCAAACGTTTTTTATAATCAATCCTCAAGGTGTTTTTCAAATATCTATTCAATAATATATCAACCGGGACAGTTGGCTTTTCACTAGGACCGGGAGGAACAATTGCTGCCTCTCTCTTTTGCACAAGACTCACTCTGAGAGCCCCCACCTATCCACTTACGCAATGTGGTCATTCATGCTCATTCTTCAAAATAAAGGCCTGCCACTACGTCTGAAGGCTGTAGACACCTTAGGGAAGCCATAAAAAAAGGAATCTGGTTGATATCCCTTTCAATGGTTAATAGGGATGCATAGGAACACAGAGCTTTCAAAATAAGAGTCACTTCCTGATTGGATTTTTCTCAGGCTTTCGCCTGCAATATCAATTCTGTTATACTCACAGACCATATTTTTAGTTTTGGAAACTTTATAGTGTTTTCTATCATAAGCTGTCAATTATATGCATATTCTAGCATCTGGTCCTGAGAAATAGGCCATTTACTTTGGGAACGTTATTTTTCCAAAAATAAAAAGTGCCCCCTAGCTTCAAGAGGTTAACTTCTTGGTGACAGGGGGCAGTATTTTCACGTCCAGATGAAATGCATGCCCAAATTCAACTGCCTGCTACTCATCCCCAGAAGATAATCCATTAATATTGTTAGTAGATTTTGATAGAAAACACTGAAGTTTCTAAAACGGTTTGAATCATGTCTGTGAGTATAACAGAAGTTATGTAGCAGGCGAAACCCAGGGGAAAAACCATTCAGATGTTTTTTTTTAGGTCACTCTTCAATGGGTTTTCATTGGGAATCCAGATTTCTAAGGGACCTTCTTGCAGTTCCTACCGCTTCCACTGAAAAAGTAGCCCTGTTCAAAACGAGGGTCACTTCAAGTGTACTGTCTGTTAGAGGCGCGTGACACAGATCATCCAGTCCTCAAATTGTATTGATTATTTACTTTTAAAAATACCTACAGTTGTATTACAAAAGTAGTTTGAAAGGCTTTGCAACGTTTACAGGTAACCTTTGAGATATTTTGTAGTCACGTTGCGCAAGTTGGAACCGGTGTTTTTCTGAATCAAATGCGCAAAATAAATGGACATTTTGTATATATATCGACGGAATGAATCGAACAAAAGGACCATTTGTGATGTTTATGGGACATATTGGAGTGCCAACAGAAGAAACTCGTCAAAGGTAAGGCATAATTTATATTTTTATTTCTGCGTTGTGTCGCGCCTGCAGGGTTGAAATATGGTTTCTCTCTTTGTTTACGGAGGTGCTACTCTCAGATAATAGCATCGTTTACTTTTGCCGAAAAGCCTTTTTGAAATCTGACATGTTGGCTGGATTCACAACACGTGTAGCTTTAATTTGGTATCTTACATGTGTGATTTCACGAAAGTGTGATTTTTATAGTAATTGGATTTGAATTTGGCGCTCTGTATTTTCTCTGGCTTTTGGCCAGGTGGGACGCTAGCATCCCACATATCCCAGAGAGGTTAAGGGAGTTTGTGAGCACATTTGTTCAGTTTGAATAGGCTCCAGCCGAAACCAAAGCATGCGGAAGCTTTCAGAGTGTGTCCGTCAGTAGTATTTTCTCACCTTCCAGTAGTCGGATTGTAAGCTGTAGTACCTCTGGTATGCTGATAATGCTGTGATTAGGGAGAAAGAAGAGGGATATTAAATACCAGACACAACAAAAAGTTAACACCAACTAACTTTGCTATAAGACCAGCTTTGTTTTCAGCAATGCCAAGTTGGGGTCAACTGCATCTAACTGAAATTAAGTTTAATTACATTTTTAACCCAGGTGAGGGGACTAGGTAAAAATAACAAATAAAAGGGAGGAAATGGAGTGTGACTGACACCATGTTACCATACTGTTATGCACAATTCAATTTTATAAATATGGATAGATAACTTGTTCTTTTGACACGGTGGCATCTTTTTGTTTCTCTAAAATTAATTATGCAAGAAATGCTGGTGGAAATGCCTTTATGCACAAATACTAATTTTAATAACATTCATATGGAAGTAAACTTGGGAGTCATGCGATGATATGGTGCTTGGTCCTCCCACTATGACTTGAGAAACCATGCAGTTTATTAGGCTACAGATGAAGTAACCCACTGGGCACACACCGGTTGACTCAATGTTATTTCCACATCATTTCAATGAAACGACATTGAACCAATGTGGAATAGACATCTGTGCCTAGTGGGAACTCCAGATGAACTTCACATTGTGCTGAAAGTGCATGGTGATCTTCTGATACAATACATTTCAAGGGGTTTTGATCGATGCTTGACTGCCGTTTGACAAATATTCTCACAGTAATCTCATTGGGTAGACTAGCCTACCTGCACTCTGTTGGCTGGAGCCCATGTGCCAAGGCCAGAGTAGACACGGGTGTTGCACGCTATACTGAAACCTCTGGACTTTTTCCAATAATACAACATGAAAAATGGTTCGGGACTATCATTTTTGTTACCGTTGGTACTTCTGTCAAATGTGTCTCACGGTTCAACAGTCTATCAGTGCAGCCAATGTCCACCTTATTAAAGTGTGAAAGCACCTGGCTGCTCCACTTGACTTTAGGCTGCACTGGGAGTCTGGAGGGCATCATGTTAGCTCCCCGCTGATGCTGCACAGAAGTTAACACACTTGAATAATGCCACACGGCATGTAGAAATGTTGACTTAATGTTCGCAAAACAATGTCCATACAGGGGGGGAGGGAGGGAGCGAGTGAGCGAGGGGGGAGAGCGCAAGAGGGGCGTCAACTCACCTTTAGCGTACTCCTCCAGGAGGAGGTTGAAGTGGCCTAGCTGGCAGAATAACTCTGGCTCCACTTTTCCTTCAGCCTTCAAGATGAGAGAATCATAGGAACGAACGGCCTGGGGACAAATAAAGCAAGATGAAACTCAGCATGAACACAGACAGCAGTGTCTCTTACCAGGAAGTCTCACATGGGATGCGTCACAAACGGCCCTCTATTCCCTACATAGCGCATTAACCTTATCCAGAGCCTCATATGCCCTGGTCAAAAGTAGTACACTATATATATATATATCTTTTCAATCAGTTATCAATGTCCATATAAATGGGAGTGATGGTATGGATTTCCGTTCATTGTGTGTGTTGGACCATGTTTTGATTTGGACTTCTTCCACTGGAAAATAAAAAAACACTGCGAGATGCGCATCCCTCACAGGGATGGCTCTGCCTGAGGCCTAATCACACAGTAACACACCCACTCCTGGAGGACTACTGCTGAACTCTAGAAACCCATAAACAGTGTTACCTTGCACTCTGAGTAACAGCTCTGAGGACATGGCTTCTGAAACTGAGCACAATCACTAAATATACACAAACAGCAACTAAGCATTGCATCAGAGCATTCCTTCAGATAGGCAGTCACACACACACCTGCAGAACACACACACTTACAGTTGAAGTCGGAAGTTTACATACACTTAGGTTGGAGTCATTAAAACTCTTTTTTCAACCACTCCACAAATGTCTTGTTAACAAACTATAGCTTTGGCAAATCAGTTCGGACATCTACTTTGTGCATGACACAAGTAATGTTTCCAACAATTGTTTACAGACCGATTGTTTCACTTAAACTCACTGTATCACAATTCCAGTGGGTCAGAAGCTTACATACACTAAGTTGACTGTGCCTTTAAACAGCTTGGAAAACTCCAGAAAATGTCATGGCTTTAGAAGCTTCTCATAGGCTAATTGGCATCATTTGAGTCAATTGGAGGTGTACCTGTGGATGTATTTCAAGGCCTACCTTCAAACTCAGTGCCTCTTTGCTTGACATCATTGGAAAATCAAAAGAAATCAGCCAAGAACTCAGAAAAATAATTGTAGACCTCCACAAGTCTGGTTCAACCTTGGGAGCAATTTCCAAACGCCTGAAGGTACCACATTCATCTGTACAAACAATAGTATGCGAGTATAAACACCATGGGACCATGCAGCAGTAATACCGCTCAGGAAGGACACGCGTTCTGTCTCCCAGAGATGAACGTGCTTTGGTGCGAAAAGTGAAAATCAATCTCAGAACAACAGCAAAGGACCTTGTGAAGATGCTGGAGGAAACAAGTACAACAGTATCTATATCCACAATAAAACAAGTCCTATATCGACATAACCTGAAAGGCCGCTCTGCAAAGCCAATGCTCCAAAACCGACATAAAAAAGCCAGACTACAATGCAACTGCGCATGGGGACAAAGATGATACTTCTTGGAGAAATGTCCTCTGGTCTGATGAAACAAAAATAGAACTGTTTGACCATCATTATGTTTGGAGGAAAAAGGGGGAGGCTTGCAAGCCGAAAAACACCATTCCAACCTTGAAGCATGGGGTGGCGGCATGTTGTGGGGGTGCTTTGCTGCACTTCACAAAATAGATGGCATCATGAGGTTGGAAAATTGTGTGGATATATTGAAGCAACATCAGTCAGGAAGTTAAAGCTTGGTCGCAAATGGTTCTTCCAAAATGGACAATGACCCCAAGCATACTTCCAAAGTTGTGGCAAAATGTCTTAAGGACAACAAAGTCAATGTATTGGAGGGCCATCACAAAGCCCTGACCTCAATCTAATACAACATTTGTGGGCAGAACTGAAAAAGCATGTGCGAGCAAGGAGGCCAACAAACCTGACTGAGTTACACCAGCCCTGTCAGGAGGAATGGGCCAAAATTCACTCAACTTATTGTGGGAAGCGTGTGGAAGGCTACCCGAAATGTTTGACCCAAGTGAAACAATTGAAAGGCAATGCTACCAATTACTAATTGAGTATGTAAACTTCTGACCCACTGGGAATGTGATGAAAGAAATAAAAGCTGAAATAAAATCAGTCATTCTGACATTTCACATTCTTAAAATAAAGTGGTGATGCTAACTGACCTAAGACAGGGAATTTTTACTAGGATTAAATGTCAGGAATTGTGAAAGACTGTGTTTACATACACCTTAGCCACATACAGTTGAAGTCGGAAGTTTAAATGTAAGTGCATATTAGCCAAACACTCACAAGTGGAATGACTCTCGCCTAAGAGATCCGCTTAGCTTTTTTCATGTTTAATTCACTGGTGCCAATTCTGGTGTCATTTACAGTTAGGCCCTATATCTGGGTGGCTCTTAGATCAGTCACTCACCAAGCGACAGAGAGAAAAAAAAAAAAGTATGTTTGAACAAGACCGATTCAAAACTGTTTGCAAATCGAACACTTAAAGAACGTTGATAATGACCAGCCAATGATTAACTCGATGACAGCATTAGGTATTTGTCTCTGAAACGTGCGTGTCCATGTGTGTTTGGGGAGGGTGAGGTGGATAGAACGTCCACTTGTCACTCAACTGGACTACCAAGTTCAGGGGAGTTTGTGCTATGACAGTGAACCAATAACACTAGTGAGTGAAGAGATTCACATATGCCCTTGGCCTACTCAATATTCATCAACGTTGAGGGATAGTGGGCAATACTGTGGTGTGTTAGATCACTCAGAAGGCAAGGAATGGGCTGGAGAAGAACAGAACCTAACGTGGGTATACTATCTGCGTACAGCAACTAACTCCATTACAAAAGGAGTTCCCTCTGTGGGACCAATCATTTGGTTACATCCTGTGTGTTATGCAGACCAGACGAGAGACGTGCGTAAATGTCTGTTGTACCGCATATGGCAAAACAAAAAGGGGTACGTTCCAGAACCTAAAATTGACCCCGCCAAATGCAGGTAGATTTTGGCATTGGCAGGTAAGGTGTCTATTTCACCAGCCATATTGGCAAGTGGTCAGGGCTCTACAGTACAAGCATTTCACTCACATTTGCGAATAAAAAACGTTCAAAGTCAAGCATGAGCACATTTATAGATACAATAAATGCTGCAGTTGCTGTGGTCAGTGTCGTTTTGTGCCATAGCTGGTAGCTAATCACACAAAGCACAACGAATCACACACAGTGAAAAGGTATTTACCCCTTTCTGAAGGGCTCTACTTTTGCATCAAAATAAATTATACTTTATGTGGTCAGATCAAAACCTAATAGATTAACTCCACACATACTTCATATTATGCAACACCCAATGCCTGTGTGAAAAATTAATTGCCCCATTAAACACAATAACTGGTTGTGCCACCTTTAGCTGCAATGACTCCAACCAGGCACTTCCTGTAGCCGTCTCATGTCGCCGTGAAGAAATTTCCGCCCACTCTTCCATGTACAACTGTGTTAACTCTGACTTGTGGCTTTTCAAGCATGAACTGCTCGTTTTGATTTCACATGACTGGGAATACAGACATGCATCTGCAGGTCACAGATAACTTAAAGAAATAGATGGGCATGGATCAGAAAACCAGTCAGTATCTGGTGTGACCACCATTTGCCTCATGCAGCGTGACATCTCCTCTGCATAGAGTTGATCAGGCTGTTGATTGTGGCCTGTTGTCCCACTCCTCTTCAATAGCTGTGCAAAGTCGCAGAATATTGGTAGGAACTGGAACACAATGTCGTACAGGTCGATCCAGAGCATCTCCAACACACTCAATAGATGACATTGTCTGGTGAGTATGCAGGCCATGGAAGCACTGGGACATTTTCAGATTCCAGGAATTGTGGACAGATCCTTGCAACGTGGGGACATGCATCATCATGCTGAAACAAGCTGAAGGTGACTGATGAATGGCATGACAAAGGCCTCAGGATCTCATTATGGTATCTGTGCATTCAAAAAGCCCATTGATAAAACACAATTGTGCTTGTTGTCAGTAGCTTATGCCTGCCCATACCATCACCAACATTGGGCACTCAGTTCACAACATTGACATCAGCAAACCGCTCGCCCACACGACGCGATACACGCCATCTGCCCGGTACAGTTAAAACCTGGATTAATCAGAGAATATCACACTTCTCCAGTGTGCCAGTAGCCATCATAGGTGAGCATTTGCCCGCTGAAGTCTGTTACGACTCCAAAGTGCAGTCAGATCAAGACCCTGGTGAGGACGATGAGCACACAGATGAGCATCCCTGAGACGGTTTCTGACAGTTTGTGCAAACCCAGTTTCATTAGCTGTCTAGTCTCAGATGATCCCACAGGTCAAGAGGAACCGGATGAGGAGGTCCAGGGCTGGCGTGGTTACACGTGGTCTGCAGTTGTGAGGCCGGTTGGACATTCTGCCAAGTTCTCGAAAACAACGTTGGAGGCAGCTTATGTTAGAGAGATGAACATTAAAATTATCTGGCAACAGCTCTGGTGGACATTCCTGCAGTCAGCATGCCAATTGCAGATATCTGTGGCATTGTGTTGACAAAACTGCACATTTTAGAATGGCCTTTTATGGTCCCCAGCACAGGTTGCACCTGATCATGCAGTTTAAATCAGCTCCTTGATATGCCACACCTGTCAGGTGGATAGATTATATTGACAAAGGAGAAATGCTCACTAACAGTGATGGAAATAAATTTGTCCACAAAATGAAAGAAATAAGCTTTTTGTGTGTATTTGAGTTCACCTTACATGTTGCGTTTATATTTTTGTTCATTGTGTGCATATGTAGCCTGAACAATTAAAAATAGCCTCAGACCTTTATTCTTCTCCACCAAACTTTACAGTTGGCACTATGCAGTCGGGCAATAAGCGTTCTCCTGGCATCCGCCAAACCCAGATTCGTCAACCGGACTGCCAGATGGTGAAGCGTGATTCATCACTCCAGAGAACGAGTCTTCACTGCTGCAGTGTCCAATGGTGGCGAGTTTCACACCACTCCAGCCGGTGCTTGGCATTGTGCACGGTGAGCTTAGGCTTGTGTACGGCTGCTCAGCCACGGAAACCCATTTCCTCAAGCTCCCAACAGACATTTATTGTGTTGACGTTGCTTCCAGAGGCAGTTTGGAACTCTTATAAATCAATACACAAGTATATATTTTTTAAACCTGCATATTTAGTTAATATTGCCTGTTAACCTGGCTTGTTGCGAACTCTGTGAAGATATTTCTTTCTAACAAAGACAGCAAATTTCACCAAACGGGGGATGATTTAACAAAAGCGCATTTGTGAAAAAAGCACAATCGTTGCACGACTGTACCTAACCATAAACATCAAAGCCTTTCTTAAAATCAATACACAGAAGTATATATTTTTAAACCTGCGTATTTTGCTAAAAGATATCCAGGTTAGCAGGAAATATTAACCAGGTGAAATTGTGTCAAGTCTCTTGTGTTCATTGCACGCAGAGTCAGTGTATATGCAACAATTTGGGACGCCTAATTTGCCCGAATTTTACGCAATATTGACATAACATTGAAGGTTGTGCAATGTAACAGGAAAATTTAGACTTATGGATGCCACCCGAATGGTTCTGTATCACTGAAAGAATAAACGTCTTGTTTTCGAGATGATAGTTTCCGGATTCGACCATATTAATGACCTACGGCTCGTATTTCTGTGTGTTAATATGTTATAATTAAGTCTATGATTTGATAGAGCAATCTGACTGGGCGGTGGTAGGCACCAGCAGGCTCGTAAGCATTCATTCAAACAGCACTTTCGTGCGTTTTGCCAGCATCTTGTCGCTGTGCTTCAAGTATTGCGCTGTTTAGGACTTCAAGCCTACCAACTCCCGAGATTAGGCTGGTGTAACCGATGTGAAATGGCTAGCTAGTTAGCGGGGTGCGCTCTAATAGCGTTTCTAACGTCACTCGCTCTGAGACTTGGGAGTGGTTGTTCCCCTTGCTCTGCAAGGGCTGCGGCGTTTGTGGAGCGATGGGTAACGATGCGTCGAGGGTGGCTTGTTGTCGATGTGTTCCTGGTTCGAGCCCAGGTTGGGTCGAGGAGAGGGGTGGAAGCTATACTGTTACACTGGCAATGCTAAAGTGCCTATAAGAATATCCAATAGTCAAAGGTATATGAAATACAAATGGTATAGAGAGAAATTGTCCTATAATTCCTATAATAACTACAACCTAAAACTTCTTACCTGGGAATATTGAAGACTCATGTTAAAAGGAACCACCAACTTTCACATGTTCTCATGTTCTGAGCAAGGAACTTAAACATTTGCTTTCTTACATGGCTCATATTGCACTTTTACTTTCTTCTCCAACACTTTGTTTTTGCATTATTTAAACCAAATTGAACATGTTTCATTATTTATTTGAGGCTAAATTGATTTGATTGATGTATTATATTAAGTTAAAATAAGTGTTCATTCAGTATTGTTGTAATTGTCATTAAAATATATTTAAAATAAATATATATATTTTTTAATTAAGTTATAGTTTAAATATATATATATATATATTTTTTTTAAATAAATCGTCCGATTAATCGGTATTGGCTTTTTTTGGTCCTCCAATAATCGACGTTGAAAAATCATAAATTGGTCGACCTCTAATATATATATATATTTTTTAATCTACCTGCCAGTGGCTGATGGACCAAAAAAGTACGTTTCGGGCCCTGGTACTTTCTCTTTGAACAGCTGAATAGTCTCAGCGTGACTGAGTGCTTGGGGATGTTTGTTTGGGGATGTTTGTCTGTCGAACGCCTTCTTACGTCACCATTCAGATTGACTGGAGATTTGTTTATGGTGGAAAGGGGGAGGGGCCAGGAGAAATGACAGACAGCACAGCTGAGGGAGGCCAAGCACAGAATTTAACAATCATCACAGATGACGAAATCAATCTAATTAAATGTAGCTGCGGCTCAGGCTTTATGAGAATGCGCACACACACACCACACAGTAGGCTTAACAAGCATTCAAGTTCATATGACAACAAACTAGATGAAAGTGTGCTGTTTACTCCAGTAAAGCGATGATGCCTAATGTGGCACTGGTATACAATGCTGCAGGAACGAACATTGGTGCTTGGTAATGAGCTCCCACAATGCATCTGTTATTTCCTAACAAGCAACACCTCTCATGAAAGTAAAACACAAATACAATGATATGGGACAAAGCAAACAAGCTGTAAATGTGATTTCATACCAATAAACAAACCGCAATTGATTCCATAACATGTAGCGCTCAAAGTCACAGCTGAAACAAATAAAAAATACAATAAATTGATTGTATACCCATTTGTAAGTGTGTGTGGATGGGAATGTTCATTCATTGATCTAAATCAGTTTATTCCCTTAGAAGGGTCATGAGGGTGGCATGAAACATTGATTTTGTGTACTTGTTTGGGGGACAGTAAAAACCTCAGAAGTACCCGCTATTATGCTTCTTCATTGTAATGTCATCCTCATGCATTGAAGTTAATATGCAACACTCATTCAATGGTACACTTGTGCACATCCCAAACATGTGGTCCCATGTTTCATGAGGTGAAATAAAAACACACAGAAATGTTCCATTTGCACGAAAAGCTTATTTCTCTCAAATGTTGCACATAAATTTGTTTACATTCCTGTTGCTGAGAATCTCCTTTGCCAAGAAAATCCATCCACCTGACATGTGTGGCATATCAAGAAGCTGCATGATTATTACACAGGTGCACCTTGTGCGGGCAACAATAAAAATCTACTAAAATTTGCAGTTTTGTCACACAACAATGCCACAGATGTGTGCTGACTGCAGGAAAATCCACCAGAGCTGTTGCCAGATAGTTGAATGTTAATTTCTCTACCATAAACTGCTTCCAACATCATTTTAGAGAATTTGGCAGTACATCCAAACGGCCTCACAATCGCAGACCACGTGTAAGCAGGCCATCCCAGGACTTCCACATCCGGCCTCTTCACCCGAGGGATCCTCTGGGACCAGTCACACAGACAACTGATGAAATTGAGGAGCATTTCTGTCTGTAATAAAATCCTTTTGTGGGGAAAAAAAACCATTCTGATTGGCTGGGCCTGGCTCCCAAGTGGTTGGGCTT
>NW_027039713.1:8708-67461 GCF_034236695.1 Oncorhynchus nerka | reverse complement strand
ATTGTCTGCTTCATTACAGGAGTTGCCTGTTCTGTTAAGCTGCATTACCGTAATCTACATGTGATTTCTGTCATTCTGAGCACCGTGGGTGGATGCCTTACTGGAATACGCACCCAATGCATATGGATCCGGAAAATTTAAATATTTCCATTCACATTCTCCAGCACCACATTTTCCTAATGGAAACTCTGGGTGGGTGTGTGTGTGTGGATGTATGTATGTATCTCCCTCTACTAACCCGTAGTGACTCCTGGAAGGAGGCAGCCTGGTACTGGGCATATTTGGCGATGGTGGTGTGACCTCGGCCGCTCTCGCAGCGCCACATCTTCTTGGTACCACTCAGGTCCCAGTTCTCGTCAGCGGGCTGAGACAGCTGGGTACGACACTCAACCAGATGGTCTGGGTTAGCCTCCACTAGGGTCTTAGTAGAGAACAGACCCAGGTCTGAGAGAGGGGGAAAGAGGTAGGAGATGGTTATGAAAAAGAGAGCGAGAGAAAGAGTGAACAAGGGGTAGAAGCGGGCACTGACACAAATAAAGGGCCTGGAAACCTGCTAATGCTCAAGCTGCATTGGGGCTTGCATAAGTGCAACATCAAAGTTAATGGTTGGCACCAAGGACTTCTTCATGGGGCATTTCTCAATTGAATTGGTTCAACTCCTGCGTCCTCTCACGCCTCCGTTTGAAAAGGGTCAAAGATAATTGAGGAGAGGCGGCAAAGAGAGGGGGGGTTTTAAAGCTCTTCGAAGGAATCACGTAGGATACTCATAACCATTTACTTGTTTTATTTTTACTAGGCAAGTCAGTTAAGAACACATTTTTATTTACAATAATGGCCTACCCCAGCCAAACCCTAACCCGCTGGGCCCTACGGGAATCCCAATCACGGCCGGTTGTGATCAGTCTGGAATAGAACCAGGTTCTGTAGTGACGCCTCTAGCACTGAGAAGCAGTGCCTTAGACTGCTGCGCCACTCGGGAGCTGATGAAAGATGGCTATTGAGGTTGCTGGACTCATCCGTTCACCTACTAACAAATTAACATCTCCTCCACCACTTTTCGGTTTCAAGGTCACTGAGGAGAGAGGGTGGTGGAAGGACTTTTGCCCAAATGAGAAAAGGCAAAACCGGGTATTGTAATGACAGTCCTAACCAGCAGGTGGCAGTAGAAATGGTAGACTCACCCAGTTTGAGCGCCCCGGCCAGCCCTCTGATGACGGTGACAGGGTTGGAGGGGTTTGTGCAGAACTGGTGCAGCGGAGGGAAGAAGGCATCCCTCTTATTCTCCAGCTGGGGATCAAATACACAATAAACACATTTTTTTAAAGGACATTCAATATTATTTCAATTGAAAATATACAAGTCTTCAAAACACCACCCTTTGAATGTTGAGTGTATATACATTTGCAAAGATTCTCATTAGAATCACATTGACTAAAACATTCCCCTTTCATTATTATTATACTATGACGAGAAGTCTTTCTTCCATACTCACATAGATGCTTGGTGTGGGGGGGTTGAGTTTGTCTTTGGGCAGGACTGGGGAGGGAGGAGGGGGCAGGCGAGGAGGGGGACACTTATCCAGCAGTATACTGCTGCTAGACAAACCGTTCTTCCCCAGGTTTCTGAAAGAGAGAAAAACAGGGAAAGGAGAGACAGAAAGAGAGAAAAGGTACAAACAAGATTAGCCTCTTGGTTTTACAGTATAATCTCTGCTCTAACAGTTCCCTCTACCAACAAATGCAATACTACATCTTCCCAAAAAGGGAGACAATCAAATTTCCTTCAGCCCAAGAAAAACTGGTACAGGGTCCCCCCAGTCTAACCTGCAGGCCTTGAGCACGTCAGTGGAGGAGGGGTAGATGGACACGGAGGAAGAGGATGATGGGGGGGTGCGGGCATGGGGTGGCGTGGGTCTGCGACACGTGGCAGGGGGGTCCGCCTTCAACGGGCTCTGGGAGTCCTCGGAAATGCCCCCCTTGCCGTTGCCATTGACGACGGTGGCGGGTCCGGCTGATGATAATGCTGCGGTGGTGGTGGGGGCTGTTGAGGCCGTGCGGGCCCGTCGACTGGCCAGGCTCGGTGGATTTGGGCGAGGGGGTTGCGGTGGACATTGCAGAGATGGGGGAGGAAGCGGCCGAGGAGACGGCCGGGTGGATGTTGTTGATCTTCTTGTGGGGGGCGGAGGTGGTGGGGTCACCCCCTTAGGATTGTCTGAGCTGTGGTGAGGGGACCGGTTGCTCGTCCCGCCGTCTCCCGCCGCCGACTGTACGTGATTGGATAAGCTTTCCGCCGCGGCAGTGCTATTGGCCGTTGTCGTCTCCCCAGGCCCCTTTGTTGCCGTGGCTGCGGGGCCATTGCCAAGGGGCGTGCTCTCTTTGGTAGCAGGGGTGCCGGGTGCTCCACCTGAGGTAGCAGAGTGAGGGGAGAAGGGGGGACGGGAGGTGGTTGAGAGCCTGTTGCCGTGGCGACAGGGCGGCGGAATGTCCAACCTGATTGTGGGGCGTCTGTGGGTGTGAGAGTGGGTGGGTTGACCCCCCAGAGGAGGAGAGAGACCCATCCCCATTAGGACCCGCCCAATGTGGAGCGGAACCCTTCTGAAGCCCCTGTAGAGAGAGGGGAGCAGGGAGGGAACCCCACTGTTAGATCAGAATAAGGACTATAGCTAAACAACATTAGTAGGTCTAGTTCTCTCCTCACTAAGGAACATCTGAGATAACTAAGCAAGAACTAGCACAGAAAAGAATAGCAGTTCACTCAGAGCCTATGAGCTTCAAATAGACCTGAATAGAGTGAACAGGTAGAGTCCTACCTGAGTGGAGTTTAGGTGCAGGGCCCGGCGCGCTGTGTCCTGTGATTGGGTGCTTGTGCAGGTGTGAGGTAGTAGTGCGCCGGGCTGCAGGTAAGGCACGTCTCCGTTGGGTCCTGTGGCCGCCACCGGGTCATCATCATTATTATTATTGCCCACAGAAAGTGTGTCAGAGTGTCCGTGTGGTGTCCCGCCTGCCAGAGGCCCGTTGGCCAGTGGTTGAGGGGGCAGGGGAGGCCGCAACGAACCCTGAGGGGCCAGGTGGGGCCGGGAGAGGGGCAGGCTAGAGTGAGGAGGGGGAAGAGAGTTGGTAGCTGAGGGGCCGTTGGGGAGGGAGGGACGCAGCTGTCCAGATGCATTCTGTCTCATCTGTAGAACAACATAATCACAACATCAGGGTTTAGTCTAATTAACAACAGCACTTTAGTGGATTAACATGAGTTAGTCAATATATTACTCTACATTAGAATAATTAGAAGGGACATACAGTATACTGCTTGCAGGCCATCAGGTAAACATCTGGGGGTAATAGTGTGTGTGTGTGTGTGTGTGTGTACCTGCTGCTGGTGCTGCTGCATTAGGTTGAGTTGTGCCTCCAGCTGCTCCAGCATCTGCAGCTGTAGGGGCTTCAGACTGGCCAGGTTACTCCTCAACTGGTCCAGGAGCTGGGAGCACAGAGGACGTACAGATTAGTGTGTGTATATGTGTAGAGACGGAATCAGCAGGGGGACGCAGGGTGTGTAAAGGTGTGTTTACCTGCAGTTTCTGTGGTGACAGGTACCAGTTGGGGACAGGCTGCTGTGCAGAGTTACTAGCCCAAGAATCTGGCTGGCTCTGCAAAAGGAGAGTTTGAGAGTTAGGAGTGAGAGATTCCTCATCTTCAGCCAACCTAAAATATTTAAAATGGATGCAAGTGGTATTGTAACATACTGCTCACACGATTTCCTATGCTACCTGATGTCTGTTCTACAAAAACACATCAGACCTCCATCTGAATATAGTGTAATATACCTTGGCTGGGCTGGAGGCCCTCCTCCTCTTGGCAGGGCTGGACTGGTCCTCCCCCTGGCCCATAGGGCCCACGTGTGGGGGCAGAGTCTGGCCCGATCCCCCTCCCTCCGAGCTGTGCTGGGGCTTACACGCCTACAGAGAGGGAGGGAAGGAGAAGGAGGAGGGAGAGTGAAGGGGTTGCAAGGGAGGGCAGTGAAGGGTGTTGAAAACATGATAGAAGGTAAAGTAGTGAGGTAAAGTGCACAGAAAGACAGGAGGGATGCAGGAGAAGAGAGAAAGGGACAGGAAGGGGTAGATCCCAGGCAGACAGGAGGGATGCAGGAGAAGAGAGAAAGGGACAGGAAGGGGTAGATCCCAGGCAGACAGGAGGGATGCAGGAGAAGAGAGAAAGGGACAGGAAGGGGTAGATCCCAGGCAGACAGGAGGGATGCAGGAGAAGAGAGAAAGGGACAGGAAGGGGTAGATCCCAGGCAGACAGGAGGGATGCAGGAGAAGAGAGAAAGGGACAGGAAGGGGTAGATCACAGAAAGACAGGAGGGATGCAGGAGAAGAGAGAAAGGGACAGGAAGGGGTAGATCCCAGGCAGACAGGAGGGATGCAGGAGAAGAGAGAAAGGGACAGGAAGGGGTAGATCACAGAAAGACAGGAGGGATGCAGGAGAAGAGAGAAAGGGACAGGAAAGGGTAGATCCCAGGCAGACAGGAGGGATGCAGGAGAAGAGAGAAAGGTACAGGAAGGGGTAGATCCCAGGCAGAGATGGAGGGATAAAAGGAGAGCAAGAGAAGAGGGTCACAGGGGAAATTAAAGGGCAGGTAGCAACGTGAAGGATGGAGAGGAAGTGACAGAATAAAGGGATAGGCAGTTAGAGGGAAAACAAAAGCAGGAGGGTGATGTTGGGACTTCAAAACACATTTCCCTGCATTTTTATTTTTTACAAACAATCTGCAATGATACCCTGAAGACGACCGGTAGAGTGGAATTTCTCATCAAACTGTCAACCCTTCCACGTTGACAGAGTCATCGCCAACAAAGACGCTTGGCCATACAAAGGCTTTGCCTGCTCATAACACAACGCTAAGCCCTTCAGTTGCAGCTCTTAAAACTAAATCAAAATGTTCAAAAAGACAACTCCAGGTGTGAATTGTCATCCTCCATTCGACATGAAAATTGATTTGTTGAAAATATGGGTAGTGGTCATAATCAGAACACCTGAAACCATGTCAACCTGTTTTTTTTATGAATACAAGTGAAAGAAAACAACCTTCTCCCGTCTCCTGCCCAAAACAAACATCTGAAGACGGCTTCAGTTTGTATAGTCTGATGCTGAGAATTATATACTCAACGAACACACACACACACAGGAACTAATGTTGTCTATAATGAAAGTGAATGAATGGTACTGCAACACTAGGGGTCACCGCTAGGTTTCAGAGGCAGCAAGGCACCCGATGACCTCAGGATGAATGATAGGTAGAAAATCAACCTGGAACTATTCTACTGAGACACAACCTCACCAATCACAACGACAATCAACTGACGTCTTGCCGCTATTCAACAATCGTTTCAGTGTGGAATAGCAAGTTTTTTTTAGTCTGGTAAAAATACATGAGTATTTAAAAATATGTATTTTTATATTGTGTAAATACACTGGATGTCACAATTAAAATGTATTATTTTTGAATGGAGAAATTAAATTAAACCAATTTAAATGAACCAAATTGATCTTTGAGCTGTGAAGCCATGATAACAGATACTGGTAGACAGTGGGTAGTGAGGTTGGCCTGTGGCTGTGTCAGGGAGATTGGGGAAGGGAGGAGGGGATTGGGATGGGCAACACCTCCCTTGATCCTGTCAGTCATAACAAAAGCCCTAAGCAGTCATAACATTTGCATGTCATGTCTCAAGCCACTATGACTAGATCGCTGACTTAACAAGCTGCAAAAACCACGCCAGGTTCAGCTATATGAATAACTTACCAGGGGTTTTTCCAGTCACTGTAACTTTTCCAGATTGTGAGCATAACTTGGTTAAATTAGTTCTTATGACTGCTCTAGGGCATCGGTTACTCCACAGGAAGACTCATGGAGAAGCTCCAGGTGATGTGTTGCCCGTTGGCGGTGGGGGTGGTGTGTGTAGAGGGTTGTGTGTGTGGGGGTGTGGGGGGAGTGGTCTATCTGGTCTCACCTGCGGTGCAGTGTTCAGGCCACCCTGCCTGGAGGTTAGCTCTGCTGGGATTGGTAGACTCCAGGCCTCATCAATAAGAGGAAGCATTTTACTTTTACTCTGTAGACTAGTGACCTGGGGGTTACTCAACTGAGCCTATGGAATGGAAAACGTGTGAAAACAACATTTTAATGACTTAAAATGATCTTGTGATCAAAATGTTATTGTCTTGTTACGGTCGCTCTCACGTAGCCGGTTAGCTACTAGCTCGGCCTATCAGTGGCCCCATCTGTTACTGAGGATTGAATACCGGTATGTTTGCCCATTATGGTCTTTAGTAGAGTGGTCAATCAAACAGTGAAGTTGGGGGTCATATGTGCACTTTGAATGAATTTACACAACACATAATCATTAAAACAAACCATCACGTTGTCTTAATGCCAGGGAATTATGCTCAAATTACTGGTAACTGGAGAATGTTCCCTCATTCATACATACAGATGAATGCGGGGTAATGTTTTTACATCAAAATGGACAAGACATGGGGTATGGGACTGGAGGAGCCAGGTTCCACTGTGAACACACAGATTTGCCTTCTGGCATTCAGAAAATGGTTTCCACAATCTGTAGTTCAGAATAGTCAAGTTTGAGTAGCCCAGCAGCTCGGATCATAGGTCTCTCCAGCAGTGGGATTCAAAGTGGGTCTTCAGACCTCTCCCACCCAGTCCAATCAACTCTTAGCCCCTGAACACCCATTTTAGTTCTGAAAGGGTGGGAGCAAACATGGTGGTAACTCAACCTAGTCAACAAGAGGGCTAGATTAAACCATTCCCACTTTGCTGACACCTGTCCAAAGTCTTTCAGATCTCCAACAGGTGAAAAAAAAAAAAAGTGCCCGACCAGTGGTCAGTGAACTCAGGAGCATCCCCTCCCCTAACCATCTTAGCGGTAGGGAGCTAGG
The DNA here is from genome assembly GCF_034236695.1 of Oncorhynchus nerka. NCBI lineage: Eukaryota > Metazoa > Chordata > Actinopteri > Salmoniformes > Salmonidae > Oncorhynchus > Oncorhynchus nerka. The sequence continues at coordinate 60,520 of NW_027039713.1, read as the reverse complement.
GGTTGATTTGGGACTGAACACCTCCCTCCCGAGTCTCTCCCCCTCTCCTCACCTGCAAGCATTTGATGCGTTGTGTGAGCACGGTGGCGTTGGAGCAGGCCTTGCTGCGCATGGCGTTGATGTAGCACTTTATGGCGTCATGCGGCTGGCTGCAGGACTCGTAGAGCGTTCCCAGGTCCATCCAGGCAGCCGCGTGGCCGTGGTCCAGCTGCACTGCACAGATGTACGCCTGCAGAGCATCCATGGGCTGATTCTGTTGCTGGTACAGAACACTAATGGAGAGAGGAAATTATTGAGGAGAGGGGGACAGGGAGAAAAAGGGATAGGGAGAGGGTTGAATATTGAAAAAGAGGCAGAGAAAGAGGGGTAGAGAGGTTAAATATTGAAAAGGGGGGGTAGCGAGGACAGAGCGGTGAGTGGTAGAGGGTTAAATACATAAAAAGAGTAGAGGACACAGTAGTAAGAGGTGGAAAGGGTTAAAGAGAGAGTGGAGTGGAAAGGGTGACAGACAGAATGACAAAGGAGGGAGAGATATGGGATGGTGAGAGGAGCGTGATAGCAGAGCAAAACAAAGACGGATCGAGAGAGAGAGAGAAGACGTACGGTCTAATGCGTACCCTATTGAACACCAAGTGTCTGCACTGGCTTCTGATTTGTCTATGGATTGCCTGTAGGAGACGAACGCATCCTGGACCTTGCCAATACTGGAGTAGCACCTGCCCAGGAAGTACCAGGACTGTCCCGAGTTGGGGTCTGCCTCCAGTGATTTCTGCAGACACTGGATGGCATAGCTGTCCTTGTTGGCTCGGTCTCCTAGCTGCTCCACCGTGTGGTGCATCCAGCCTAGTAGAGGGGGAGGGGAGAACACAGAACAATAGGTCAACCTTTCCATCACTAGCCATCATCTCATCCATCCATTTATTCAGTGCCAGACCCAGTCTTTCTTTCATCAGCTGTGTGTGGTCTTACCTAGCTGCTGCAGGGTAGTGGCCTTCACCTGTGCTGGGAGATTCTCTGTCTGCAGAAGGGTCTCGTACGCCTCCTTGGCAGCCCGGTATCTCTTCTGCAGAAAACGGGAGAACGAGAGCGAGGGAAGGAGAAAGAGAGGGAAAAAGGAGGGTGAGAATAACAAATGACGTGCCATATTTGACAGATTAAGCAGTGTCCCTAGCCTGCACAGAGACATTTTACTCCCAACAGACTGCTGGATGTAATGACTCTGCTGCAGCAACATCCTACTGACACAGCAGAACACTGACTGACCCACAGCTCTGCACTCCTGTGGTGCTACTGCAGTCAGTCAGCCAACATGGTTTGATTATTAAGAACTGCTGCTTAAGCCAAAGCAGTGTGAAAGACGAATCACACGGGCATACGAGAGATAGGGACTCCTGTTACCATGGCAACCACGCGGAACTGGCCGAGAGGGAAACCCATCCATTTTCTATGATGCGTGGTCATTTGATCACAACACAAGGCTCTCTCGGATCAATTAGCCTAGCTGATAAAACACTAGCTAGCATAGAATAGTTGTATAGTTAATATTTTAGGGTAAGTAACTTATTCTTGAACAGCGTTGTTGAATACTTACTGAAACGGAAAGCACGTAGCTACAGTACAAACACAATTCAATGAGATGAGAGGAAAAGGACAAGGCTTACCTGAATCTCATACAAATGGGCAATGTGGAACTGAACTGAGGAAGAGAAAGACAAAAAAAAAATACAAATTGTTGGCTACTTTGGAGAAAAATTCCAACATTCAGCATCAAAATTCTAGTCAAAATGGAACGACTCCAGTAAAACAGAAATTATTGCAGTTAATCCACTGTGTTGAACAGATGAGCTGCTAGGCTGTCTCCTCCGGTGGCAGCAGGTTGACTTGTCTGTAGAGCAGTACTGTGTATCTCTGAGCAGAGTGAATGAGCCCAACCAGACTGATACACAGAGGTGAGACTGCCCTTGATGTGCCCGTGTGTGTGAGAAAGAGCGAGAGGATGTGTGTGTGTAACAGAGATAGAAAGGACGCGTGTGAGAGAGAGAAAGTGTGTGTGTAACAGAGATAGAAAGGACGCGTGTGAGAGAGAGAAAGAGAGAGAGGATGTGTGTGTGTAACAGAGATAGAAAGGATGCGTGTGTGAGAGAGAAAGAGAAGGAGGATGTGTGTGTTTGTAACAGAGATAGAAAGGATGCGTGTGAGAGAGAAAGAGAGGGAGGATGTGTGTGTTTGTAACAGAGATAGAAAGAATGCGTGTGTGAGAGAGAAAGAGAAGGAGGATGTGTGTGTTTGTAACAGAGATAGAAAGAATGCGTGTGTGAGAGAGAAAGAGAGGGAGGATGTGTGTGTGTAACAGAGATAGAAAGAATGCGTGTGTGAGAGAGAAAGAGAGGGAGGATGTGTGTGTGTAACAGAGATAGAAAGGATGCGTGTGAGAGAGAGAGAGGGAGGATGTGTGTGTTTGTCCGTGTGCCTGATTGGAAACACTCCAGCGGGACGGGTATTGGGGGTCTCCTAGGTAACAGGTTCCAGGCGATAGGAGCCAGTAGAGGGGGAGAAAGCCGAATAAAATAACAATAATATCATGCAGTGTAATGTTTTCGGTATGCTAGATAAACCCTACCACGCCAACCTCCTTTCACTCTGATCATATACATTGTTACAGTTGTTGGGTTAGCTACAGTGCCTTCTGAAAGTATTCACACCCGTTGACTTTTTCCACATTTTGTTGCATTACAGCCCAAATTTAAAATAGATTAAATTGAGATGCGTTGTCACTGGCCTACATGGCAACAGGTAGCCTAGTGGTTAGAGCGTTGGACTAGGAACCGAAAGGTTGCAAGATCGAATCCCGAGCTGACAAGGTAAAAATCTGTCGTTCCGCCCCTGAACAAAGCAGTTAACCCACCGTTCCTAGGCCGTCATTGAAAATAAGAATTTGTTCTTAACTGACTTTCCTAGTTAAAAAGGTAAATAAAAAAATAAAAAAATCAGTTTCAACAAATTCATTTTAAAAATGGCACTTGATTTTTTTTGTCTGAAAAAAAAAAAAAGTCTCCCACCTTCATTTAACCAGGTAGGCTAGTTGAGAACAAGTTCTCATTTACAACTGCAAACTGGCCAAGATAAAGCATATCAGTGTGAACAGACAACACAGAGTTGTTATGAGGCAACTTAGCAATTAGGATTCGTTATCAGTAGGGATGCACGATATATCAGTGAACATATCGGAATCGGATGATATTAGCTAAAAATTTCAACGTCGGTATCAGCCCGATGTCTAGTTTAACACTGATGTGCAAAACCGGTGCCAACGCTGACGTGCATACCTATATAATGTAGGTACATGACGTAATGACGCCAAGTCAAATTTTGCACGACACACGCAACACAGCATTCCTAACCTAGCCCACAATGTCTGCTGTGTGGATCGAGCAATCAACAAGTCGAGCAGATTTGAAAGAGAAAGAATATTTCAGCGAGATAACTCAAGGTGAAATCTATTAACGCCAAGATAATGGAATTCATTGCCCAAAGCTAACGTTATAAGCAGCTAGCTAGCATGATCTGGCTTTTGAAACTCGACCAGATCGGTTTGTGTTGTGAAGCTAGCCACAATAACGATTAGGCACAATAGCGTAATTTGCAGTTTGCCTTCAAAATAAAAGTACCTCTTTGAAAGTGATGTTGAAGGTTAAAATGGGTGGAATCATGACATTTATAGTAGATAATGTTAAACAAGGTTGGAATGTGAAGCAATGAAATGCATTATCAGTCTACTCTACAGAACACAACTGTGAAGAGTTTACGCAAAAATTGGCGTTGTAGCTCATTGCAGGACTGTGACTGTGTGAAATCACCTCCCCAGTCAGCCTATTGTGTGTATTGACATTCATATTGCACTGTACAGCTTTACCTAAGAATTGGGGATCAATGAAATGGTGTATCAGTCTACTCAATACCAAAGATATTTTCCCCCAACATCATCCTCAGAGTTAGACTCCAAAACATCCACGCAGTATTGTTTTTCCTCTGGAATAGTGTTCAATACACATAAGTTGACTAAATGTGGCTCAATTCATAATTGTTTCAGAGTCCCGTAATAAGAGCTAAGATGCTAATGTTCTCTAGGTGTCACGGAGTAGACTGATACCCCATCTCATTGATCCACAATTCATAGGTAAGGCTGCACAGTGAAATAAGTATACCCTCAATGCAATTCTAAAGTATAATACATCCAGTGTGATTTAAAATAACATTCCAACCTCGTTTAGCATGATCTATTCAATTATGGCATAATTCCACTCTTTGTATTCATTTGCATCACTGTCAATGACATACTTCTAACCGCAAAGTCCACTATTGTGGCTAATCCTTATTGTGGCTAGCTTCACATAGATGCGTTCGACCACCATTAATCAAATAAGAACCGTCTTATAAATTAGGGTTATTTTAGATGACACCTAGATAATTAGTTAGCTAGCTAACTACAGCTACTGAAACAGATTTGGGGAAGAACATTGTTGGCATCCATGAGCTAGCTAGCTTTTCTACTTTTAAACTCAGACAAAACAGATGACTGTTTTAGGTCCCAAGAAACAAAGAGATCTTCTGTTGAATCTGACAATTAATCTTGATGGTTGTACAGTCGTCTCAAATAAAACTGAAGGACCTCGGCGTTACGCTGGACCCTGATTTTCTTTTGCGAACATATCAAGACTGTTTCAAGGACAGATTTTTTCCATCTACGTAACATTGCAAAAAATCTGACATTTTCTGTCCAAAAATGACGCAGAAAAATTCATCCATGCGCTTGTTACTTCTAGGTTAGACTACTGCAATGCTCTACTTTCCATCTACCCGGATAAAGCACTAAATAAACGTAGCTAAATACGGCTGCTAGAATCCTGACTAGAATAAAAAAAAATGTGTTCATATTACTCCAGTGTTAGCCTCCCTACACTGGCTTCCTGTTAAGGCAAGGGCTGATTTCAAGGTTTTACTGCTAACCTACAAAGCATTACATGGGCTTGCTCCTACCCGTCTTCCGATTTGGTCCTGCCGTACATACCTACACGTACGCTACGGTCACAAGACGCAGGCCTCCTTATTGTCCTTAGAATTTCTAAGCAAACATCTGGAGGCAGGGCTTTCTCCTATAGAGCTCCATTATTATGGAATGGTCTGCCTTCCTATATGAGAGACGCAGACCTGGTCTCAACCTTTAAGTCTTTATTTAAGACTCATTTCTTCAGTAGGTCCTATGATTGAGTGTAGTCTGGCCCAGGAGTGTGAAGGTGAACGGAAAGGCAACGAACCACCCTTGCCGTCTCTGCCTAGCTGGTTCCCCTCTCTCCACTGGTTCTCTCTTCCTCAAACCCTATTACAGGGGCTGAGTCACTGGCTTATTGGTGCTCTTCCATGCCGTCCCTAGGAGGGATGCGTCACTTGAGTGGGTTGAGTTACTGACGTGGTCTTCCTTCCTGCCTGCCTGCCTGCCTGGGTTGCTCCCCCCCCTCCCCCCCCCCTTGGGTTGTGCCGTGGCGGAGATCTTTGTGGGCTATACTCTGCCTTCTCTCAGGATGTTAAGTTGGTGGTTGAAGATATCCCTCTAGTGGTGTGGGGGCTGTGCTTTGGCAAAGTGGGTGGGGTTATATCCTGCCTGTTTGGCCCTGTCCGGGGGTATCATCGGATGGGGCCACCGTGTCTTCTGACCCCTCCTGTCTCAGCCTCCAGTATTTAGTGTCGGGGGGCTAGGGTCAATCTGTTAAATCTGGAGTATTTCTCCTGCCTTATCCGGTGTCCTGTGTGAATTTAAGTACGCTCTCTCTAATTCTCTCTTTCCTTCTCTCTCTCTCTCTGAGGATCTGAGCCCTAGGACCATGCCTCAGGACTACCTGGCATGATGACTTGTTGTCCCCAGTCCACCTGGCCGTGCTGCTGCTCCAGTTTCAAATGTTCTGCCTGCGGCTATGGAACCCTGACCTGTTCACTGTGATTACTATTATTTGACCATGCTGGTCATTTATGAACATTTGAACATCTTGGCCATGTTCTGTTATAATCTCCACCCGGCACAGCCAGAAGAGGACTGGCCACCCCTCATAGCCTGGTTCCTCTCTCGGTTTCTTCCTAGGTTTTGGCCTTTCTAGGGAGTTTTTCCTAGCCACCGTGCTTCTACACCTGCATTGCTTGCTGTTTGGGGTTTTAGACTGGGTTTATGTACAGCACTTTGTGACATCAGCTGACGTAAGAAGGGCTATATAAATCAATTCGATTTTTTTTATGACCAGCACCAGAGGTGCACGAGAGAACATTACCAGCATCATAACATACGTAGACAAAACATTGTGACATATGACATACGAGTGACAGTGTAATCAATGTGTAATAACCGAGTTAAATTATTTTGTGACGTGCAGTCATATTCAGGTCCTGATTAGTCAACAAGCTTATTTGACACATCAAATACTGTTAATCGACGTGTATTTTTTTTGACACGCAAAGACCCAAACGGCGTTCAATAGAAATCCTGGCTGAGAATGAAACAGCACATAAAGTGAAAGAAATTGGTTTTCATTATGTTTTACTGGTAATAGGGACTTATGTAAATGCCAACAAAATAACGTTTTGGTTGGTCATTGTGTATAACCTTTATTTAACCAGGCAAGTCAGTTAAGAACAAATTCTTATTTACAATGACGGCCTACCCCGGGCCAATTGTGCGCTGCCCTATGGGACTCCCAAACACGGCCGGATGTGATACAGTCTGGATTCGAACCAGGGGTTGTAGTGATGCCTCTTGCACTGAAATGCAGTGACTTAGACCGTGTGATTGGGAGTCCCATAGGGCGAAGCACAATTGGCCCAGCGTCATCCAGGCCGTCATCGTAAATAATTTGTTCTTACCCGACTTTCCTAGTTAAATAGAAAGGTTACACACACATACACCACACTGACCAAAAAGTTATTTTGTTGGCATTTACATATGTCCCCATTACCAGTAAAACAATCAAAACCTATTTCCCCTCACTTACTTGCTGTGCTGTTTCGTTGTTCAGTCGTTTCCTTCTCAACCAGGATTTCTATGGAACGCCGTTTGGGTCTTTGCATGTCAAATCACCAACCCTATTGGACAGGTCAAATCACCAACCCCATTGGACAGGTCAAATCACCAACCCCATTGGACAGGTCAAATCACCAACCCCATTGGACAGGTCAAATCACCAACCCTATTGGACAGGTCAAATCACCAACCCCATTGGACAGGTCAAATCACCAACCCTATTGGACAGGTCAAATCACCAACCCTATTTGACGCGTCAAATTACCTTGTTGACCAATCAGGACGTGAAAATGACTGCACGTCATACAATAATTTAACACGTTCATACATTTTTTTACGTAGTTATTACACCATCACTTGTATTTCATTTGTTTACATTTGATTCATCGATACGTATGCTATGATGCTGGTAAAGTTGTCTTGCGCACCTTCAGTGCTGGTCATAAAAAAAAGATAGCTAGCTCATGGATGCAAACAAAGTCCTTCCCCAAAACATAGCAAAACGACATTGTTTCAGTAGCTATATAGTTAGCTACCTGTCATCTAAAATAACCCTTACTTAAAAGACAGTTCTTATTTTATTAAATGGTGGTCAGGCCCATCTATGAAGCGAGCCACAATAAGTATTAGCCACAGTAGTGGACCTTGAGGAAAGCCTTGAAAATAAAAGTAGGGCATAATTATACTATTTGTATTCATTTGCATCACTGTCAGACCTCTATTTTGAAGGCAAACCGCAAATTCCACTATTGTGCCTAATCCTTATTGTAGCTAGCTTCACAACACATACCCCGGTCCGGTTGAGCCTCAAAAGCCAGCACTCCTGCGTGCTTAGGGACATTTTCCTGTTGGAAGGTGAACCTTCGCCCGTCTGAGGTCCTGAGCACGTTTTCGTCAAGGATCTATCTGTACTTTGCTCCGTTCATCTTTCCTTCAATCTTGACTACTCTCCCAGTCCCTGCCACTGAAAAACATCCCACAGGATGATGCTGCTTCACTGTATGGATGGTACCAGGTTTCCTCCAGACGTGACACTTGGCATTCAGTCCAAATAGTTCAATCTTGGTTTCATCAGACCAGATAATCTTGTTTCTCATGGTCAGAGTCCTTTAGGTGCCTTTTGGCAAACTCCAAGCGGACTGTCATCTGCCTTTTACTGAGGAGTGGCTTCCGTCTGGCCACTCTACCATAAAGGCCTTATTGGTGGAGTGCTGCAGAGATAGCCGTCCTTTTGGAAGGTTCTCCCATCTCCATAGAGGAACTCTTGAGCTCTGTCAGAGTGACCATCGGGTTCTTGGTCACCTCCCTGACCAATGCCCTTCTCCCCCGACTGCTTAGTTTAGCCGGGCAGCCAGCTCTAGGAAGTGTTTTGGTGGTTCCAAACTTCTTCCATTTAAGAATGGAGGCCACTGTCTTCTTGGGGACCTTCAATGCTGCAGAAATGTTTTGGTATCCTTCCCCAGATCTGTGCCTCAACACAATCCTGTCTCAGAGCTCTACGGACAATTCCTTCGACCTCACGGCTTGGTTTTTGCTCTAACATGCACTGTCAACTGTGGGACCTTAAATAGACAGGTGTGTGTCTTTCCAAATCATGTCCAATCAATTGAATTTACCCCAGGTGGACTCCAATCAAGTTGAGATGTTTCTGCAAGGATGATCAATGGAAAAATGATACACCTGAGCTCAATTTCGAGTCTCATAGCAAAGAGTCTGAATACTTATGTAAATAAGGTATTGAAGTTATTTTTATTTTTAATACATTTGCAAAAATGTTGCCAAACTTGTTTTCTCTTTGTCATTATTGGGTAGTGTGTGTAGATGAAGAATTTGTTTTATTTAATTCATTTTAGAATAAGGCTGTAACGTAACAAAATGTGGAAGTCAAGGGGTTTGAATACTTTCTGACTGTGTTTTTTATAGGCATTTATTTCTGTAGGCGCACACAGAATGCGTGTGTAGAGGAAGCGGTCGGTACGCAATTGAGTGAGAGACATGTAGGGGAAAGGGAATTTAGTGAGCAGAACTGTGATGCTTGGCTTGGTTTATTTTTGTGGTGTCCTGCAAATGCACATGTACAAATGGAACACTAGAGTCAAAGCAAATTAACGTGGTCTTCAAGACAAACATTTCACAATATAGTTCTGCAATATATATATATATATATATATATATATATTACAACAGTTTGAGTACTCCATTACGCATGCCCATCCCTACTCTCAATCAACATAGTTGGCCAATTTGTCCAGTACATCTCAGTAGTTAAATCTCAAATGAACATCAACATGCATATTTTAAAAAGTAAACTTGCATTACCGAATTGTCTTTATTCACACTACTTACTTTCAGCTTTGGACAAAGTGCAGGGGTTGGAGTCAATCAAAGCCAGCTGGAAATGCTGTCGACAGAACAGAATATCAAGGCATTAACATCCACTGAAGGACAAGAAATACACAGAAACAAAAGAACAATGCAAAGGGTAATTCCTGTACATGAATCCCCATGCACTGAGACACTCCTTTTCCCTGACTGTCAGACTCAGACACAAGGAAATCAATTCTTCAGCAAGCTGCCTCTCCCCCTGGTCACTTTCTGCACTGCAATTAGAGAGCAGGAGAGAACGAACAAGGGAGTGGGCAACTGATGAAGAGATTGCACACTGTGCAAGTCCTCTTTACAGTCCCCCATTGGTTTTGTTTGTTAGTCTCACTCAGATATAAACAATTGCAAACATTTCTCTCCGCCCCATGGCAAAATGAGTAGAACTGCATGAAATTAACTACTTTGTGCATAGGATCCCCCAAAAGGCCTGGCTGCATGTGTGGGTATGGATGTGGGTACACAGACCCACTGAGAACCCCATAATGAGTTCAGATTTTTGGTGGCCCATCCCTGATCAATAGAATAAGGTGCCAACCTATAAAAATAAAAAGATTCATTCTACACTAATGTTCCTCCCTGGATGTCCTGTGGGAAATGTTGTGGTGGCTCCACTAGTGGAGGAGAGAGGCAGGCAGAGTACCTTTAGGCTTGACTCGTAGTCTGTGTTGACCTTAAACATGAGGCCGAGTCGCAGGTGGATCTCCTTGGCTCGTGAGAAACTGGGGTCGATGTACAGCACCTCCTGGAAAGCTTTAATCGCCCTGGGGGAGGAGAAGAGATGGCGAGAGAGAGAGAATAAATATATTCCAAGTTAGAAATGGGAGACGCCACTCAGAGAAGATGAAGAGTCAGCACTGCAGTGTTGAACAGAGAACACAGCTCTCCAGAGGAGAGAATATCACGATTAAAACAGGAGCTCTTCCTGGTTTCTTCACGTGATTAAAACAGGAGCTCTTCCTGGTTTCTTCACAACATGATTAAAACAGGAGCTCTTCCTGGATTCTTCACAACATGATTAAAACAGGAGCTCTTCCTGGTTTCTTCACATGATTAAAACAGGAGCTCTTCCTGGTTTCTTCACAACATGATTAAAACAGGAGATATTCCTGGATTCTTCACAACATGATTAAAACAGGAGATCTTCCTGGATTCTTCACAACATGATTAAAACAGGAGATCTTCCTGGATTCTTCACAACATGATTAAAACAGGAGATCTTCCTGGATTCTTCACAACATGATTAAAACAGGAGATCTTCCTGGATTCTTCACAACATGATTAAAACAGGAGATCTTCCTGGATTCTTCACAACATGATTAAAACAGGAGATCTTCCTGGATTCTTCACAACATGATTAAAACTGGAGATCTTCCTGGTTTCTTCACAACATGATTAAAACTGGAGATCTTCAGGGATTCTTCACAACTGGCTCCCTATGCGCTACTGTTCACCAGGGCCTGTAGGGGTCATGGTCAAAACAAGTGCACTATAAAATTAAATAGGGTGCCATGTGGGATGCAACTGGTGACTGCGTCACCATGGCAACCATACACATTTATTTCCCATGCGCGCACGCACACACACACAGGTATAATACCTGTAACACCATCATAATCTAGTCCTCCATACTTAGGTAGTATAAGACAGCTACTCACCACTGAAAGGCGTTGTAATGGAAGTAGACCATGCCCAGGCCATATAGGAAGGCAGCATTCTGGAAGAGGCAGATGCACACAGAGCACCATTAAGACTAATTAGTTACAGGCCACACACACACGCGCCTACACAAAACAACGCTTTCAAAATGGCAGCAGCCCAGACATGTCTGCATAGGAGCCCTTCCAGAAACCCACTCTATAAAGCATCCATCTTAATCTGTTGTCATTAGTTATGGACCATTCATTTTAACCACAAGCAATAGAAGTCTTTCTTTGTGCAATGACTGGTTACAGCACTACAGATGCCTTTTGGGGATCGTCTCTGCTGGCCGACACTCAAATGGAATCACCATGTAGGCCTACCAAATGCTCACATCTCACCACAGATTTCTCGACTCAAAGAGAAAACGGCAGAGAATGAGTCTAATCTGAAAGCCACAACGTGCCTCCAGACAAACCCCTGAATCATAACCACACACACTTCCTGTGTCTGGTTGGTTGGCCGGTGCGATGTGAATGGGTTAACCTTGGCAGGTTGAGGATGAACATGAGCAGAATATAATCTGCAGTAGAAGTAGAATGGAGACATTACTACTATATGAGCTCCACAGATAAGAGCGTGAGTGTGTGAGTAAAGGTGTCCGCATGCTTCCCCATCAGAAACTGTTGGGAACAGTTTGTTCATATATTATAACGACGTGTTTGTTCATTGTGAGCTTTGGCAATGGTGTTTCAGCTATTCGTGCACGCTACATGTTTTTCCGTGGCAAGCTGAAGTCGAGCCAAAGTCTACGCCTCTTCGCCCATCTTTGGTCAATTGTAGGAATTCTTCAATTAAGTGTTTGTCATCAAGGATAGACGACTCATTTTCATGCACATTCCACTTGAGAAACACTGCACCAAACATCTTAGATGTAAATTACACGACTAAGATCTGACACAAACATCCAAATTAAATGAAAGAACTTGAGTTAGTTTAACTCTGACTATTTTGAGGAAGTGTATACTGGCTACTGCGTCTAAAGAGGGACAGAGCTATTGTCGCCTTATCTATTTTTTCCAAGCGAAGGTCTTTTAAGGGAGTTTGTGAGCACATTTGTTCAGTTTGAATAGGCTCCAGCCGAAACCAAAGCATGCGGAAGCTTTCAGAGTGTGTGTCCGTCAGTAGTATTTTCTCACCTTCCAGTAGTCGGACTGTAAGCTGTAGTACCTCTGGTATGCTGATAATGCTGTGAAAGAAGAGGAATATTAAATACCAGACATACCAAAAGGTTAACACCAACTAACTTTGCTATAAGACCAGCTTTGTTTTCAGCAATGCCAAGTTGGGGTCAACTGCATCTAACTGAAATCAAATTTAATTCAGTTTTTAACCCAGGTGGGGGGGACAAGGAAAAAATAACAAATAAAGGGAGGTAAATCGAGTGTGACAGAAACCATGTTACCATACTGTTTTTATGCACAATTCAATTAAATTTTTATAAATATGGATAGATAACTTGTTCTTTCAACACGGTGGGATCTTTTTGCGTCTCTAAAATTAATTATGCGAGAAATGCTGGTGGAAATGCCTTTATGCACAAATACTGATTTGGACACGAGAAACCATGCAGTTTATTAGGCTACAGATGAAATAACCCACTGGGCACACACTGGTTGACTCAACGTTGTTTCCACATCATTTCAATGAAACGACATTGAACCAATGTGGAATAGACATCTGTGCCTAGTGGGAACTCCAGATGAACTTCACATCGTGCTGAAAGTGCACAGTGATCTTCATGTTCCGTTACAATACATTTCAAGGGGATTGATCGATGCTTGACTGCCGTTTTGACAAATATTCTCACAATAATCTCATCGGGTAGACTAGCCCACTCTGTCTGCCAGCTGTTGGCTGGAGCCCATGTGCCAAGACCAGAGTAGACACGGGTGTTGCACGCTATACTGAAACCTCTGGACTTTTTCCAATACTACAACATGAAAAATGGTTCGGGACTATCATTTTGTTACCGTTGGTACTTCTGTCAAATGTGTCTCACGGTTCAACAGTCTATCAGTGCAGCCAATGTCCACCTTATTAAAGTGTGAAAGCACCCTGGCTGCTCCACTTGACTTTAGGCTGCACTGGGAGTCTGGAGGGCATCATGTTAGCTCCCCGCTGATGCTGCACAGAAGTTAACACACTTGAATAATGCCACACGGCATGTAGAAATGTTGACTTAATGTTCGCAAAACAATGTCCATACAGGGGGGGAGGGAGCGAGCGAGCGAGAGCGCAAGAGGGGCGTCAACTCACCTTTAGCGTACTCCTCCAGGAGGAGGTTGAAGTGGCCTAGCTGGCAGAATAACTCTGGCTCCACTTTTCCTTCAGCCTTCAAGATGAGAGAATCATAGGAACGAACGGCCTGGGGACAAATACAGCAAGACGAAACTCAGCATGAACACAGACAGCAGTGTCTCTTACCAGGAAGTCTCACATGGGATGCGTCATAAACGGCCCCTCTATTCCCTACATAGCGCACTAATTTTGACCGGAGCCTCTTATGCCCTGGTCAAAGGTAGTGCACTATATAGGGGATAGAGTGCCACTTTTCAATCAGTTATCAATGTCCATATAAAAACGGGAGCGATGGTATGGATTTCCGTTCATTGTGTGTGTTGGGCCATGCTTTGATTTGGACTTCTTCCACTGGAAAATAAAAAGCACCGCGAGATGCGCATCACTCACAGGGATGGCTCTGCCTGAAGCCTAATCACACATTAAACACACCCACTCCTGGAGGACTACTGCTGAACTCTAGAAACCCATAAACAGTGTTACCTTGCACTCTGAGTAACAGCTCTCTGAGGACATGGCTTCTGAAACAGAGCACAATCACTAAATATACACAAACAGCAACTAAGAAATGCACCAGAACATTCCTTCAGCTAGAGAGCAACTTCCGGGTTGGAGCGAGCGGTCGCATCTGCACTCGGTCCGCAGGTAGTATTACATTTCATTACATTTCATTATAGTACAACGGTTTGATTTGTCTAATCTTAGCAATTTTTCTTCTTAGCTAGCTACATAGCCGTCTTTGTATCATAGATAATTGCGTAATTATCGTATTTCGTCATCCTAACGCAGTCTACACCGCCCTGCAGCTAGCTAGCTAGTCCACCGTCTACCGATTAGCAGCACAACTTACACTCAACTGAACGACTTGATTAGTGTAGTGTTAGCTAGCTACATAGTTGTCTTTGCTGTCTTCGTATCCAAGATAATTGTGTAGTTTAGAGTGTGTAGTTTTAGAGTGATTATCTTAATTTACCGAGGTTAGCTAGCCAGCTATTCGTCGTCCTTAACGTAACAGAACTTCCGCACTCAACAATCCGGTCGCATTTCGCTTCGCTCCACAGGTAGTATCACATTTTTCATTTCATTACAGTACAACGGCTTGATTTGTTTGATCGTAGCTAGCTACATAGCTAGCTCCATAGCCGTCTTTGTATCAAAGATAATTGTGTAGTCTTGAGCGATTTCCTAGGTTAGCTAGCCAGCTATTGTCGTTCTTTTAACGCAACGTAACGTAAATCAACACTGCTAGCTAGCCAGCTAGCCCGAATAGCAGCACAGTAGCACAGTAGAAACCATTACACTCAACGGAACGACTTGATTAGTGTAGTGTCAACAACGCAGACACTGCCAGCTAGCCTACATAGTCAACAACGCAGCCTCTGCCAGCTAGCCTACTTCAGCAGTACTGTATCATTTTAATCATTTTAGTCAATAAGATTCTTGCTACGTAAGCTTAACTTTCTGAACACTCGAGACGTGTAGTCCACTTGTCATTCCAATCTCCTTTGCATTAGCGTAGCCTCTTGTGTAGCCTGTCAACTATGTGTCTGTCTATCCCTGTTCTCTCCTCTCTGCACAGACCATACAAACGCTCCACACCGCGTGGCCACCCTAATCTGGTGGTCCCAGCGCGCACGACCCACGTGGAGTTCCAGGTCTCCGGTAGCCTCTGGAACTGCCGATCTGCGGCCAACAAGGCAGAGTTCATCTCAGCCTATGCCTCCCTCCAGTCCCTCGACTTCTTGGCACTGACGGAAACATGGATCACCACAGACAACACTGCTACTCCTACTGCTCTCTCTTCGTCTGCCCACGTGTTCTCGCACACCCGAGAGCTTCTGGTCAGCGGGGTGGTGGCACCGGGATCCTCATCTCTCCCAAGTGGTCATTCTCTCTTTCTCCCCTTACCCATCTGTCTATCGCCTCCTTTGAATTCCATGCTGTCACAGTTACCAGCCCTTTCAAGCTTAACATCCTTATCATTTATCGCCCTCCAGGTTCCCTCGGAGAGTTCATCAATGAGTTTGATGCCTTGATAAGCTCCTTTCCTGAGGACGGCTCACCTCTCACAGTTCTGGGCGACTTTAACCTCCCCACGTCTACCTTTGACTCATTCCTCTCTGCCTCCTTCTTTCCACTCCTCTCCTCTTTTGACCTCACCCTCTCACCTTCCCCCCTACTCACAAGGCAGGAAATACGCTCGACCTCATCTTTACTAGATGCTGTTCTTCCACTAACCTCATTGCAACTCCCCTCCAAGTCTCCGACCACTACCTTGTATCCTTCTCCCTCTCGCTCTCATCCAACACTTCCCACACTGCCCCTACTCGGATGGTATCGCGCCCCGTCCCAACCTTCGCTCTCTCTCCCCCGCTTCTCTCTCCTCTTCCATCCTATCATCTCTTCCCTCTGCTCAAACCTTCAACCTATCTCCTGATTCTGCCTCCTCAACCCTCCTCTCCTCCCTTTCTGCATCCTTTGACTCTCTATGTCCCCTATCCTCCAGGCCGGCTCGGTCCTCCCCTCCCGCTCCGTGGCTCAACGACTCATTGCGAGCTCACAGAACAGGGCTCCGGGCAGCCGAGCGGAAATGGAGGAAAACTCGCCTCCCTGCGGACCTGACATCCTTTCACTCCCTCCTCTCTACATTTTTCCTCTTCTCTCTCTGCTGCTAAAGCCACTTTCTACCACTCTAAATTCCAAGCATCTGCCTCTAACCCTAGGAAGCTCTTGCAACCTTCTCCTCCCTCCTGAATCCTCCTCCCCCTCCTCCCTCTCTGCAGATGACTTCGTCAACCATTTTGAAAAGAAGGTCGACGACATCCGATCCTCGTTTGCTAAGTCAAACGACACCGCTGGTTCTGCTCACTGCCCTACCCTGTGCTCTGACCTCTTTCTCCCCCTCTCTCCAGATGAAATCTCGCGTCTTGTGACGGCCGGCCGCCCAACAACCTGCCCGCTTGACCCTATCCTCCTCTCTTCTCCAGACCATTTCCGGAGACCTTCTCCCTTACCTCACCTCGCTCATCAACTCATCCCTGACCGCTGGCTACGTCCCTTCCGTCTTCAAGAGAGCGAGAGTTGCACCCCTTCTGAAAAACCTACACTCGATCCCTCCGATGTCAACAACTACAGACCAGTATCCCTTCTTTCTTTTCTCTCCAAAACTCTTGAACGTGCCGTCCTTGGCCAGCTCTCCCGCTATCTCTCTCAGAATGACCTTCTTGATCCAAATCAGTCAGGTTTCAAGACTAGTCATTCAACTGAGACTGCTCTTCTCTGTATCACGGAGGCGCTCGCACTGCTAAAGCTAACTCTCTCTCCTCTGCTCTCATCCTTCTAGACCTATCGGCTGCCTTCGATACTGTGAACCATCAGATCCTCCTCTCCACCCTCTCCGAGTTGGGCATCTCCGGCGCAGCCACGCTTGGATTGCGTCCTACCTGACAGGTCGCTCCTACCAGGTGGCGTGGCGAGAATCCGTCTCCACACCACGTGCTCTCACCACTGGTGTCCCCCAGGGCTCTGTTCTAGGCCCTCTCCTATTCTCGCTATACACCAAGTCACTTGGCTCTGTCATAACCTCACATGGTCTCTCCTATCATTGCTATGCAGACGACACACAATTAATCTTCTCCTTTCCCCCTTCTGATGATCAGGTGGCGAATCGCATCTCTGCATGTCTGGCAGACATATCAGTGTGGATGACGGATCACCACCTCAAGCTGAACCTCGGCAAGACGGAGCTGCTCTTCCTCCCGGGGAAGGACTGCCCGTTCCATGATCTCGCCATCACGGTTGACAACTCCATCGTGTCCTCCTCCCAGAGCGCTAAGAACCTTGGCGTGATCCTGGACAACACCCTGTCGTTCTCAACTAACATCAAGGCGGTGGCCCGTTCCTGTAGGTTCATGCTCTACAACATCCGCAGAGTACGACCCTGCCTCACACAGGAAGCGGCGCAGGTCCTAATCCAGGCACTCGTCATCTCCCGTCTGGATTACTGCAACTCGCTGTTGGCTGGGCTCCCTGCCTGTGCCATTAAACCCCTACAACTCATCCAGAACGCAGCAGCCCGTCTGGTGTTCAACCTTCCCAAGTTCTCTCACGTCACCCCCCGCTCCTCCGCTCTCTCCACTGGCTTCCAGTTGAAGCTCGCATCCGCTACAAGACCATGGTGCTTGCCTACGGAGCTGTGAGGGGAACGGCACCTCAGTACCTCCAGGCTCTGATCAGGCCCTACACCCAAACAAGGGCACTGCGTTCATCCACCTCTGGCCTGCTCGCCTCCCTACCACTGAGGAAGTACAGTTCCCGCTCAACCCAGTCAAAACTGTTCGCTGCTCTGGCCCCCAATGGTGGAACAAACGCCCTCACGACGCCAGGACAGCGGAGTCAATCACCACCTTCCGGAGACACCTGAAACCCCACCTCTTTAAGGAATACCTAGGATAGGATAAAGTAATCCCTCTCACCCCCCTTAAAAGATTTAGATGCACTACTGTTCCACTGGATGTCATAAGGTGAATGCACCAATTTGTAAGTCGCTCTGGATAAGAGCGTCTGCTAAATGACTTAAATGTCATGTAAATGTAGTCTGTCACACACACCTGCAGAAGACACACAGTTGAAGTCGGAAGTTTACATACACTTAGGTTTGAGTCATTAAAACTTGTTTTTCAACCACTCCACAAATGTCTTGTTAACAAACAAAGTTTTGGCAAGTTGGGTAGGACATCTACTTTATGCATGACACAAGTAATGTTTCCAACGATTGTTTACAGACAGATTGTTTCACTTATAACTCACTGTATCACAATTCCAGTGGGTCAGAAGCTTACATACACTGCTTACATACACTAAGTTGACTGTGCCTTTAAACTGCTCGAAAAACCCCATAAAATGATGTCCTGGCTTTAGAAGCTTCTGATAGGCTAATTGACATAATTTGAGTCAATTGGAAGCGTACCTGTGGATGTATTTCAAGTCTTACCTTCAAACTCAGTGCCTCTTTGCTTGACATCATGGGAAAATCAAAAGAAATCAGCCAAGACCTCAGAAAAAAATTGTAGACCTCCATAAGTCTGGTTCATCCAAACGGCTAAAAAGGTACCACGTTCACCTGTACAAACAATACTACGCAAGTATAAACACCATGGGACCATGCAGCAGTCATACCGCTCAGGAAGGAGACGCGTTCTGTCTCCCAGAGATTAACGTGTTTTGGTGCGAAAAGTGCAAATCAATCCCAGAACAGCAGCAAAGGACCCTGTGAAGATGCTAAAGGAAACCGGTACAAAAGTATCTATATCCACAGTAAAACGAGTCCTATATTGACATAACCTGAAAGGCCGCTCTGCAAAGCCACTGCTCCAAAACCTCCATAAAAAAGCCAGACTACGGATCGCAACGGCACATGGGGACAAAGATCGTACTTTTTGGAGAAATGTCTTCTGGTCTGATGAAACAAAAATAGAACTGTTTGGCCATAATGACCATCATGTTTGGAAGAAAAAGGGAGAGGCTTGCAAGCCAAAGAACACCATCCCAACCTTGAAGCATGGAGGTGAGGGCATCATGTTGTGGGGTGCTTTGCTGCATGAGGGACTGATGCACATCAAAATAGATTGCATCATGAGGACGGAAAATTGTGTGGATATATTGAAGCAACATCTCAAGACATCAGTCAGGAAGTTAAAGCTTGGTCACAAATGGTTCTTCCAAATGGACAATGACCCCAAGCATACTTCCAAAGTTGTGGCAAAATGGCTTAATTGGGATAGGGGTCAGCATTTTCACTTTTGGATGAATAGCGTGCCCAGAGTGAACTGCCGCCTACTCTGTCCCAGATGCTAATATATGCATATTATTATTAGCATTGGATAGAAAACACTATGAAGTTTCTAAAACTGTTTGAATGATGTCTGTGAGTATAACAGAACTTATATGGCAGGCGAAAACCTGAGAAAAATCCAACCAGGAAGTGGGAAATCTGAGGTTTGTAATTTTTCAAAGCTTGGCCTACCGAATACACAGTGTCTATGGGGTTAAGTTGCACTTCCTAAGACTTCCACTAGATGTCAACAGTCTTTAGAAACTTGTTTCAGGCTTCTGCTATAAAGGAGGGGGGAATGGGAGCTGAATGAGTCATGGGTCTGGCAGAGTGTCTCAGGCTCGTGACGTGCGGTCCCGACAGAGTTAGCTCTCGTTCCAGTGCATTTCTACAGATGATTTATGTTAAATACATCCTAAAGATTGATTCCATACATCGTTTGACATGTTTATACGACCTGTGCCGGAACGTTTTGAGTTTTTGTCTGGACGTAGTGCTCGCGCCTCATGAAGATGGATTACTGGGCTGAACACGATAACAAGAGGCTATTTGGACATAAATGGACTTTATGGAACAAATCAGTCATTTATTGTCGAACTGGGATTCCTGGGAGTGCATTCTGATGATCATCAAAGGTAAGTGAATATTTATAATGTTATTTCTAACTTCTGTTGACTCCAACATGGCGGATATTTCTTTGGCTGGATTGGGCTCTGAGCGCCGTATTCAGATTATGCTTTTTCCATACTTTAAAAAATCTGACACAGCAGTTGAATTAAGGAGAAGTTGCTCTTTAATTCTGTGAATAACACTTGTATCTTTTGTCAATGTTTATGAGCATTTCTGCAAAATCACCAGATGTTTTGGAATCAAAACATTACTGCACATAACGCGCCAATGTAAACAGATTTTTGGATATAAATATGCACATTATCGAACAAAACATGTATGTGTTGTGTAACATGATGTCCTATGAGTGTCATCTGATGAAGATTAAAAGGTTAGTGATTAATTTTATCTATATTTCTGCTTTTTGTGACTCCTATCTTTGGCTGGAAAAATGTATGTTTTTTTTACTTGGCTCTGACCTAACATAATCATATGTTGTGTTTTTGCTGTAAAGCCTTTTTGAAATCGGACACGATGGGTAGATTAACAAGAAGTTTCTTTCATTTGCTGTATTGGACTTGTTAATGTGTGAAAGTTACATATTTCTAAAAATATTTTTGAATTCGCACGCTGCCTTTTCAGCGGAATGTTGTTGATGGGTTCCGCTAGCGGAACGCCTGCCTAGAAAGGTTATGGACAACAAAGTCAATGTATTGGAGGGCCCTCACAAAGCCCTGACCTCAATCTTATAGAACATTTGTGGGCAGAACTGAGAAAGCACGTGCGAGCAAGGAGGCCTACAAACCTGACTGAGTTACACCAGCTCTGTCAGGAAGAATGGGCCAAAATTCACCCAACTTATTGTGGGAAGCTTATAAAAGGCTACCCGACACATTTGACCCAAGTGAAACAATTTAAAAGGCAATGCTACCAATTACTAATTGAGCGTATGTAAACTTCTAACCCACTAGGAATGTGATGAAAGAAATAAAAGCAGAAATAGATCACTACTATTATTCTGACATTTCAAATTCTTAAAATAAAGTGGCCTAAAACAGGGAATTTTTACTAGGATTAAATGTCATGAATTGTGAAAAACTGAGTTTACATACACCTTAGCCAAATACATTTAAACGTCCGACTTCAACAGTAAGTGCATATTAGCCACAAACACTCACAAGTGGAATGACTCTTGCCTAAGAGATCTGCTTAACCTTTTTCATGTTTAATTCACTGTTGCAAATTCTGGTGTCATTTACAGTTAGGCCCTATATCTGGGTGGCTCTTAGATCAGTCATTCACCAAGCGAGCGAGAGAGAGAGAAGAAAAAAAAGTATGTTTGAATAAAACCGATTCAAAACTGTTTGCAGATCGAGCACTTAAAGAATGTAGATAATGACCAGCCAATGATTAACTCGATGACAGCATTAGGTATTTGTCTCTGAAACGTGTGTGTTTGAGGAGGGTGAGGTGGATAAAACGTCCACATGTCACTCAACTGGACTACCAAGTTCAGGGGAGCTTGTGCTATGACAGTGAACCAATAACACTAGTGAGTGACGAGATTCACGTATGCCCTTGGCCTACTCAATATTCATCAACGTTGAGAGATAGTGGGCAATACTGAGGTGTTAGATCACTCAGAAGGCAAGGAATGGGCTGGGCAAGAACAGAACCTAACGTGGGTATACTATCTGTGTACGGCCACTAACTCCATTACAAAAGGAATTCCCTTTGTGGGACCAATCATTTGGTTACATCCTGTGTGTTACGCAGACCAGAGAGACGTGCGTAAATGTCTGTTGTACTGCATATGGCAAAACAAAAAGGGTTACGTTCCAGAACCTAAAATGAACCCCGCCAAATGCAGGTAGATTTTGGCAAGATGTCTATTTCACCAGCCACATTGGCGGGTGGTCAGGGCTCTACAGTACAAGCATTTCACTCGCATTTGCGAATAAAAATGTAGTTCAAAGTCAAGTATGAGCACATTTATAGATACAATAAATGCTGTAGTTGCTGTGGTCAGTGTCATTTTGTGCCATAGCTGGTAGCTAATCACACACACAGTGAAAATGTATTTACCCCTTTCTAAAAGGGCTCTACTTTTCCATCAAAATAAGTTTCATTAGCTGTCTGGGTGGCTGGTCTCAGACGATCCCACAGGTCAAGAGGAGCCGGAGGAGGAGGTCCTGGGCTGGTCTGCGGTTGTGAGGCCGGTTGGACGTACTGCCAAATTCTCTAAAACAACATTGGAGGCAGCTTATGTTAGAGAGATGAACATTAAATTCTCTGACAACAGCACTGGCGGACATTCCTGCATTCAGCATGCCAATTGCAGATATCTGTGGCATTGGGTTGACAAAACCCCAAATTTTAGAATGGCCTTTTATTGTCCCCAGCACAGGTTGCACCTGATCATGCAGTTTAAATCAGCTTCTTGATATGCCACACCTGTCATGCTCACTAACAGTGATGGAAATAAATTTGTCCACAAAATGAGAGAAAGCTTGTGTGTATTTAAGTTCACCTTACATGTTGCGTTTATATTTTGTTCAGTGTGTGCATATGTAGCCTGAACAATGAAAATAGCCTCAGACCTTTATTCTTCTCCACCAAACTTTACAGTTGGCACTATGCAGTCGGGCAATATGCGTTCTCCTGGCATCCGCCAAACCCAGATTTGTCCTGTCGGACTGCCAGATGGTGAAGCGTGATTCATCACTCCAGAGAACGCGTCTCCACTGCTGCAGTGTCCAATGGTGGCGAGTTTTCCACCACTCCAGCCAATGCTTGGCATTGTGAGCTTAGGCTTGTGTACGGCTGCTCATCCACGGAAACCCATTTCCTCAAGCTCCCAACAGGCATTTATTGTGTTGACGTTGCTTCCAGAGGCAGTTTGGAACTCGGTAGTGAGTGTTGCAACCGATGACAGACGATGAGCTTGTTTGGCCTACCACTTCGCAGCTGAGCGGTTGATGCTCCTAGACGTTTCTACTTCAGAATAACAGCACTTTGTTGACCGGGGCAGCTCTAGCAGGGCACAAATTTGACGAACTGACTTCTTGGAAAGGTGGCATCCTATGAAGGTGCCACATTGAAAGTCACTGAGCTTTTTCAGTAAGGATATTCTACTGCCAATGTTTATCTATGGAGATCGCATGGCTGTGTGCTCTATTTTACACCTGTCAGCAACAGGTGTGGCTGAAATAGCCAAATCCACTCATTTGAAGGGGTGTCCACATACAGTACCTGTCAAAAGTTGGGAAACACACTCATTCCAGGGGTTCTTTATTTTTAATATTTTCTAGATTGTAGAATAATAGTGAAGACAACAAATCTATTAAATAACACATATGGAATCATGTAGTAACCAAAAAGCGAGAAATGTAAGTATATTTTATATTTCAGATTCTTCAAAGTAGCCACTCTTTGCCTTGATGACAGCTTTGCACACTCTTGGTATTCTCTCAACCAGCTTCATGAGGTAGTCACCTTGAATGCATTTCAATTAACAGGTGTGCCTTGTTAAATGTTCATTTGTGGAATTTGTTAACTTCTTAATGCGTAAAGAGCCAAATCAGTTGTGTTGTGACAAGGTAGGGGTGGTATACAGAAGATAGCCCTATTTGGTAAAAAAAGACCAAACCCATATTATGGCAAGAACAGCTCAAATCAAATTTTATTTGTCACATACACATGGTTAGCAGATGTTAATGCGAGTGTAGCGAAATGCTTGTGCTTCTAGTTCTGACAATGCAGTCATTACCAACGAGTAATCTAACCTAACAATTCCACAACAACTACCTTATACACACACAAGTGTAAAGGGATGAAGAATATGTACATAAAAATATATGAATGAGTGATGGTACAGAACGGTATAGGCAAGATGCAGTGCAGTAGATGGTTTCGAGTACAGTATATACACTGCTCAAAAAAATAAAGGGAACACTAAAATAACATCCTAGATCTGAATTAAATATTCTTAAATACTTATTCTTTACATAGTTGAATGTGCGGACAACAAAATCACACAAAAATGATCAATGGAAATCAAATTTATCAACCCATGGAGGTCTGGATTTGGAGTGAAACTCAACATTAAAAGTGGAAAACCACACTACAGGCTGATCCAACTTTTATGTAATGTCCTTAAAACAAGTCAAAATGAGGCTCCGTAGTGTGTGTGGCCTCCACGTGCCTGTATGACCTTCCTACAACTCCTGGACATGCTCCTGATGAGGTGGTGGATGGTCTCCTGAGGGATCTCCTCCCAGACCTGGACTAAAGCATCCGCCAACTCCTGGACAGTCTGTGGTGCAACGTGGCGTTGGTGGATGGAGCGAGACATGATGTCCCAGATGTGCTCAATTGGAGTCAGGTCTGGGGAACGGGCGGGCCAGTCCATAGCATCAATGCCTTCCTCTTGCAGGAACTGCTGACACACTCCAGCCACATGACGTCTAGCATTAGGAGGAACCCAGGGCCAACCGCACCAGCATATGGTCTCACAAGGGGTCTGAGGATCTCATCGCGGTACCTAATGGCAGTCAGGCTACCTCTGGCGAGCACATGGAGGGCTGTGCGGCCCCCCAAAGAAATGCCACCCCACACCATGACTGACCCACCGCCAAACCGGTCATGCTGGAGGATGTTGCAGGCAGCAGAACGTTCTCCACGGCGTCTCCAGACTGTCACGTCTGTCACGTGCTCAGTGTGAACCTGCTTTCATCTGTGAAGAGCACAGGGCACCAGTGGCGAATTTGCCAATCTTGGTGTTCTCTGGCAAATGCCAAACGTCCTGCACGGTGTTGGGCTGTAAGCACAACCCCCACCTGTGGACGTCGGGCCCTCATACCACCCTCACGGAGTCATACCACCCTCATGGAGTTTCTGACCATTTGAGCAGACACATGCACATTTGTGGCCTGCTGGAGGTCATTTTGAAGGGCTCTGGCAGTGCTCCTCCTTGCACAAAGGCGGAGGTAGCGGTCCTGCTGCTGGGTTGTTGCCCTCCTCCACGTCTCCTGATGTACTGGCCTGTCTCCTGGTAGTGCCTCCATGCTCTGGACACTACGCTGACAGACACAGCAAACCTTCTTGCCACAGCTTGCATTGATGTGCCATCCTGGATGAGCTGCACTACCTGAGCCACTTGTGTGGGTTGTAGACTCCGTCTCATGCTACCACTAGAGTGAAAGCACCGCCAGCATTCAAAAGTGACCAAAACATCAGCCAGGAAGCATAGGAACTGAGAAGTGGTCTGTGGTTATCACCTGCAGAACCACTCCTTTATTGGGGGTCTTGCTAATTGCCTATAATTTCCACCTGTTGTCTATTCCATTTGCACAACAGCATGTGAAATGTATTGTCAATCAGTGTTGCTTCCTAAGTAGACAGTTTGATTTCACAGAAGTGTGATTGACTTGGAGTTACAGTGTGTTGTTTAAGTGTTCCCTTTATTTTTGAGCAGTGTACATATGAGATGAGTAATGTAGGGTATGTAAACATTAAGTGGCATTGTTTAAAGTAGCTAGTGATACATTTTTTACATCAATTTTTCCATTATTAAAGTAGCTGGAGTTGAGTCAGTATGTTGGCAGCAGCCACTCAATGTTAGTGGTGGCTGTTTAACAGTCTGATGGCCTTGAGATAGAAGCTGTTTTTCAGTCTCTCTGTCCCTGTTTTGACGCACCTGTACTGACCTTGCCTTCTGGATGATAGCAGGGTGAACAGGCAGTGGCTAGGGAGGTTGTTGTCCTTGATGATCTTTATGGCCTTCCTGTGACATCGGGTGGTGTAGGTGTCCTGGAGGGCAGGTAGTTTGCCCCCGGTGATGCGTTGTGCAGACCTCACTACCCTCTGGAGAGCCTTACGGTTGTGGGAGGAGCAGTTGCCGTATCAGGCGGTGATACAGTCCGACAGGATGCTCTCGATTAGGCATCGATTAGACTCTCTATGTCCCCTATCCTCCAGGCCGGCTCGGTCCTCCCCTCCCGCTCCGTGGCTCGACGACTCATTGCGAGCTCACAGAACAGGGCTCCGGGCAGCCGAGCGGAAATGGAGGAAAACTCGCCTCCCTGCGGACCTGGCATCCTTTCACTCCCTCCTCTCTACATTTTCCTCCTCTGTCTCTGCTGCTAAAGCCACTTTCTACCACTCTAAATTCCAAGCATCTGCCTCTAACCCTAGGAAGCTCTTTGCCACCTTCTCCTCCCTCTTGAATCCTCCTCCCCCTCCTCCCTCTCTGCAGATGACTTCGTCAACCATTTTGAAAAGAAGGTCGACGACATCCGATCCTCGTTTGCTAAGTCAAACGACACCGCTGGTTCTGTTCACACTGCCCTACCCTGTGCTCTGACCTCTTTCTCCCCCCTCTCTCCAGATGAAATCTTGCGTCTTGTGACGGCCGGCCGCCCAACAACCTGCCCGCTTGACCCTATCCCCTCCTCTCTTCTCCAGACCATCTCCGGTGACCTTCTCCCTTACCTCACCTCGCTCATCAACTCATCCCTGACCGCTGGCTACGTCCCTCCCGTCTTCAAGAGAGCGAGAGTTGCACCCCTTCTGAAAAAAACTACACTCGATCCCTCCGATGTCAACAACTACAGACCAGTATCCCTTCTTTTCTCTCCAAAACTCTTGAACGTGCCGTCCTTGGCCAGCTCTCCCGCTATCTCTCTCAGAATGACCTTCTTGATCCAAATCAGTCAGGTTTCAAGACTAGTCATTCAACTGAGACTGCTCTTCTCTGTATCACGGAGGCGCTCCGCACTGCTAAAGCTAACTCTCTCTCCTCTGCTCTCATCCTTCTAGACCTATCGGCTGCCTTCAATACTGTGAACCATCAGATCCTCCTCTCCACCCTCTCCGAGTTGGGCATCTCCGGCGCGGCCCACGCTTGGATTGCGTCCTACCTGACAGGTCGCTCCTACCAGGTGGCGTGGCGAGAATCTGTCTCCTCACCACGCGCTCTCACCACTGGTGTCCCCCAGGGCTCTGTTCTAGGCCCTCTCCTATTCTCGCTATACACCAAGTCACTTGGCTCTGTCATAACCTCACATGGTCTCTCCTATCATTGCTATGCAGACGACACACAATTAATCTTCTCCTTTCCCCCTCTGATGACCAGGTGGCGAATCGCATCTCTGCATGTCTGGCAGACATATCAGTGTGGATGACGGATCACCACCTCAAGCTGAACCTCGGCAAGACGGAGCTGCTCTTCCTCCCGGGGAAGGACTGCCCGTTCCATGATCTCGCCATCACGGTTGACAACTCCATCGTGTCCTCCTCCCAGAGCGCTAAGAACCTTGGCGTGATCCTGGACAACACCCTGTCGTTCTCAACTAACATCAAGGCGGTGGCCCGTTCCTGTAGGTTCATGCTCTACAACATCCGCAGAGTACGACCCTGCCTCACACAGGAAGCGGCGCAGGTCCTAATCCAGGCACTTGTCATCTCCGTCTGGATTACTGCAACTCGCTGTTGGCTGAGCACCCTGCCTGTGCCATTAAACCCTACAACTCATCCAGAACGCCGCAGCCCGTCTGGTGTTCAACCTTCCCAAGTTTCTCTCACGTCACCCCGCTCCTCCGCTCTCTCCACTGGCTTCCAGTTGAAGCTCGCATCCGCTACAAGACCATGGTGCTTGCCTACGGAGCTGTGAGGGGAACGGCACCTCAGTACCTCCAGGCTCTGATCAGGCCCTACACCCAAACAAGGGCACTGCGTTCATCCACCTCTGGCCTGCTCGCCTCCCTACCACTGAGGAAGTACAGTTCCCGCTCAGCCCAGTCAAAACTGTTCGCTGCTCTGGCCCCCCAATGGTGGAACAAACTCCCTCACGACGCCAGGACAGCGGAGTCAATCACCACCTTCCGGAGACACCTGAAACCCCACCTCTTTAAGGAATACCTAGGATAGGATAAAGTAATCCTTCTCACCCCCCCTTAAAAGACCTAGATGCACTATTGTAAAGTGGCTGTTCCACTGGATGTCATAAGGTGAAAGCACCAATTTGTAAGTCGCTCTGGATAAGAGCGTCTGCTAAATGACTTAAATGTAAATCTAAAGGTCTGTGAGTGCTTTTGGTGACAAGCCGCATTTCTTCAGCCTCCTGAGGTTGAAGAGGCGCTGCTGCGCCTTTTTCACCACAGTGTCTGTGTGGGTGGACCAATTCAGTTTGTCTGTGATGTGTACGCCGAGGAACTTAAAACGTACTACCCTCTCCACTACTGTCCCGTCGATGTGGATAGGGGGGTGCTCCCTCTGCTGTTTCCTGAAGTCCACGATCATCTCCTTTGTTTTGTTGACGTTGTGTGAGGTTATTTTCCTGACACCACACTCAGAGGGCCCTCACCTCCTCCCTGTAGGCCGTCTCATCGTTGTTGGTAATCAAGCCTACCACTGTAGTGTCGTCTGCAAACTTGATGATTGAGTTGGAGGCGTGCATGGCCACGCAGTCGTGGGTGAACAGGGAGTACAGGAGAGGGCTCAGAACGCACCCTTGTGGGGTGTTGAGGATCAGCGGGGTGGAGATGTTGTTGCCTACCCTCACCACCTGGGGGCAGCCCGTCAGGAAGTCCAGTGCCCAGTTGCACAGGGCGGGCTCGAGACCCTGGGTCTCGAGCTTGATGATGAGTGGAGGGTATTATGGTGTTAAATGCTGAGCTGTAGTCGATGAACAGCATTCTCACATAGGTACTCCTCTTGTCCAGATGGGTTAGGGCAGTGTGCAATGTGGTTGGGTTTGCGTCGTCTGTGGACCTATTGGGGCGTTAAGCAAATTGGAGTGGGTCTAGGGTGTCAGGTAGGGTGGAGGTGATATGGTCCTTGACTAGTCTCTCAAAGCACTTCATGATGACGGAAGTGAGTGCTACGGGGCAGTAGTCATTTAGCTCAGTTACCTTAGCTTTCTTGGGAACAGGAACAATGGTGGCCCTCTTGAAGCATGTGGGAACAACAGACTAGGATAAGGATTGATTGAATATGTCCGTAAACACACCAGCTAGCTGGTCTGTGCATGCTCTGAGGACGCGGCTGGGGATGCCGTCTGGGCCTGCAGCCTTGCGAGGGTTAACACGTTTAAATGTTTTACTCATGTCGGCTGCAGTGAAGGAGAGTCCACAGGTTTTTGTAGGGGGCCGTGTCAGTGGCACTGTATTGTCCTCAAAGCAAGCAAAGAAGTTATTTAGTCTGTCTGGGAGAAAGACATCCTGGTCCGCGACAGGGCTGGTTCTCTTTTGTAATTCCGTGATTGACTGTAGACGCTGCCACATACCTCGTGTCCGAGCCATTGAATTGCGACTACTTTGTCTCTATAGCTTGTTTGATTGTCTTGCGGAAGGAATAGCTACACTGTTTGTATTCGGTCATGTTTCCGGTCACCTTGCCCTGGTTAAAAGCAGTGGTTCGCGCTTTCAGTTTCACGCGAATGCTGCCATCAATCCAGTTTCTGGTTTGGGAATGTTTTAATGGTTGCTGTGGGTACCACATCGCTGATGCACTTGAATAGACCTGAGCGCGGTAACTTCCTGTTTTAGTCTCTGTCTATAGGCTGGGAGCAACAAAATGGAGTCATGGTCAGCTTTTCCAAAAGGGGGGGTGGGGGGAGGGCCTTATAGAAGTTAGAATAACAATGATCCAGGAGTTTACCAGCCCTGGTTGCACAATCAATATGCTGATAGAATTTAAGGAGTTTACAGATTAGCCTTGTTAAAATCCCCAGCTACAATGAATGCAGCCTCAGGACATGTGGTTTCCAGTTTACATAGTTCAGGGCCGTTCAAATAAGCAAAGAGAAACGAGAGTCCATAATTACTTTAAGACATGAAGGTCAGTCAGCAAGGAAAAATAAGAACTGAAAGTTTCTTCAAATGCAGGTTCAAAAACCATCAAGTTGTATGATGAAACTGGCTCTCACGAGGACCGCCACAGGAAAGGAAGACCCAGAGTTACCTCTGCTGCAGAGGATAAATTCATTAGTTACCAGCCTCAGAAACTGCAGCCCAGATAAATGCTTCAGAGTTCAAGTAACAGACATCTCTTAACATAACTGTTCAGAGGAGAAACAGGCCTTCATAGTCAAATTGCTGCAAAGATACCACTGAAGGACAATAATAATAAGAAGATGAGACTTGCTTGTGCCAAGAAACATGAGCAATGGACATTACACCAGTGGAAATCTGTACGTTGGTCTGATGAGTCCAAACTTGAGATTTTTGGTCCCAGCCGCCATGTCTTTGGGAGATGCAGAGTAGGTGAATGGATGATCTCGGCATGTGTGGTTTCTACCGTGAAGCATGGAGGTGGTGCGTTGCTGTTGACACTGTTAGTGATTTATTTTGAATTCAAGGCACACTAAACCAGCGTTGCTACCACAGCATTCTGCAGCAAAACGCCATCCCATCTGGTTTGGGCTTAGTGGGACTATAATTTATTTTTCAGGACAATGACCCAACACACCTCCTGGCTGTGTAAGGGCTATTAAACCAAGGAGAGTGATGGTGCTGCATCAGATGACCTGGCCTCCACAATCACCCGACCTCAACCCAATTGAGATGGTATGGGTTCAGTTGGACTGCAGAGTGAAGGAAAAGCAGCCAACAAGTGCTCAGCATATGGAAAAGCATTCCAGGTGAAGCAGGCTGAGAGAATACCAAGAGTGGGTAAAGCCGTCATCAAGGTAAAAGGGTGGCTACTTTGAAGAATCTAAAATATATTTTGATTTGTTTAACACTTTTTTGGTTACTACATGTGTTATTTCATATGTTTGACGTCTTCACTATTATTCTACAATGTAGAAAATACTAAAAATAAAGAAAACCCTTGAATGAGTAGTTGTCCAAACCTTAGACTGGTACTGTATATGTTTTTTTTGCATTTTACCCCCCTTTTCATGATATCAAATTCCAATCGCATCGCTGCATTTTCCTAAACAGGCTCTGGAGAGGTGAAGGTCGAGTCATGCTTCCTCGGAAACATGACCCGCCAAACCGCGCTTCTTAACACCCACCCTCTTAACCCGGAAGCCAGCTGCACCAGTGTTTGAGGAAACACTGTTCAACTGATGACCGAAGTGAGCCTGCAGGCACACGGCCCAGCACAAGGAGTCACTAAAGCCCCTCCCGGCCAAACCCTCCACTAACCCAGACGACACTGGGCCAATTGTGCGCCACCCCATGGGACTCCCGCTCAAGGCCGGTTGTGACACCGCCTGGGATCGAACCTGGGTCTGTAGGTGATGCGTCCCTCACTGAGATGCAAAGCCTTAGACTGCGACGCCACTCTGGAGATGTTTTAATGTTTGAATTTTATTCTGTTTATTTTTATTTATTTAACTATGCAAGTCAGTTTAAGAACAAATTCTTATTTACAATTACGGATTACCCCAGCCAAACCCGGACGACGCTGGGCCAATTGTGCACCGCCCTATGGGACTCCCAATCCCAATGTGATGCAGCCTGGATTCGAACCAGGTAGTGCAGTGACACCTCTTGCGTCGAGATGCCGTGTCTTCGACCACTCAGTCACTGGCAACTAGAGCGGCTCAAGTGCCCTTGTTGCAACGGTAACCTCCCGACCTTAAAACGGACATGCTTGCCTCATCTGTGATATTTTAGTTAAAAGACAGGTTACAAAGAATATAGAAAATTGAGCAATGTACCACATCACTTCTTACTAGTAATACATTTGTTTTAAAAACATTAAAGCATGCTCATCTGTTTTTTTTTGTAAAAAGACATGAGTGGCTGGTAGAGAGATATACATCTATATATATAATTATTTTTTTTATCTACCTGCCAGTGGCTGATGGACCAAAACTTAGTTTTGGGCCCTGGTACTTTCTCTTTGAACAGCTGAATAGTCTCAGCGTGATTGAGTGCATGGGGATGTTTGTCTATGCCTTCTTATGTCGCCATTCAGACTGACTGGAGATTTGTTTATGGTGGAAAGGGGGAGGGGCCAAGAGAAATGACAGACAGCACAGCTGAGGGAGGCCAAGCCCAGAATTCAACTTTCATCACAATGACGAGATCAATCTAATTAAATTTAGCTGCGGCTCAGGCTTTATGAGAATGTGCGCACACACCACACAGTAGGCCTAACAAGCATTCAAGTTCATATGACAACAAACTAGATGAAAGTGTGCTGTTTACTCCAGTAAAGCGATGATGCCTAATGTGGCACTGGTACACAATGCTGCAGGAACGAACATTGGTGCTTGGTAATGAACTCCCACAACGCATCTGTTATTTCCTAACGAGTAACACATTTCATGAAAGTAAAACAAATACAATGAAATGGGACAAAGCAAACAAGTTGTAAATGTGATTTTATACCAATAAACAAACTGCAATTGATTCCATAACATGTTAGCGCTCCACTTCATATCAAACAAAGTCACAGCTGCTGCAAATAAATACAATAAATTGATTGTATACCCATTTGTAAGTGTGTGTGAATGTGGAGGGGGATGTTCATTCATTGATCTAAAATCAGTTTATTCCCAAAAAGGGCCAGGAGGAGGGTGGCATGAAACATTGATGTTGTGTACTTGGATGGGGACAGTAAAAAACCTCCAAAGAGAGTAGCCGCTATTATGCTTCTTCCTTTTAATGTCATCCTCGTGCATTGAAGTTAATATGCAACACTCATTCAATGGTACAGTTGTGCACATCCCAAACATGTGGTCCCATGTTTCATGAGGTGAAATAAAAGAACACAGAAATGTTCCATTAGCACAAAACGCTTATTTCTCTCAAATGTTGCATAGAAATGTGTTTACCTCCCTGTTAGTGAGAATTTCTCCTTTGCCAAGAAAATCCATCCACCTGACAGGTGTGGCATATCAAGAAGCTGATTAAATAAACAGCATGATTATTACACAGGTGCACCTTGTGCTGGCGACAATAAAAGGCTACTAAAATGTCCAGTTGTCACAACAAAATGCTACAGTTGTGTGGTGACTGCAGGAATGCCCATCAGAGCTGTTGCCAGATAGGTGAATGTTCATTTCTCTACCATAAACTGCTTCCAACATCATCTTAGAGAATTTGGCATTACATCCGACCGGCCTCAGAGCCGCAGACCTCGTGTAATCATGAGACCCCAGGACCTCCACATACGGCTTCTTCACCTGAGAGATCCTCTGGGACCAGCCACACAGACAGCTGATTAAATTGAGGAGCATTTCTGCCTGTAATAAAATCCTTTTGAGGGGAAAAACCCATTCTGATTGGCTGGGCCTGGCTCCCCAGTGGGTGGGCCTATGCCCTCCCAAACCCACCCATGGCTGCACCCCTGCCCTGTCATGTGAACTCCATAGATTAGGGACTAATTAGCTGCAACATAGAGAGCATTCTGACTGGTTGCATCAATGCCTGGTATGGCAACTGCTCGGCCTCCGACCGCAAGACACTACAGATGGTAGTGTGTACGGCCAAGTACGTCACTGGGGCCAAGCTTTCTGCCATCCAGGACCTCTATACCAGGCAGTGACAGGGGGGGCTAAAAATTGTCAAAGACTCCAGCCACCCTAGAAGTAGACTTATCTCTGCTACCACACAACAAGCGGTACCGGAGCGCCAAGTCTAGATCCAAAAAGCGTCTACCACCAAACCATAAGACTCCTGAACAAGCTAATCAAATAAATGGCTACCCAGACGATTTGCATTGTCCACCCCTCTTTTACACGTCTGCTACTCTGTTTATTATCTAAGCATAGTCACTTTACCCCTACTTACATGTACATATTACCTTGACTAACCTGTGCCCCAGTACATCGACTCTGTACCGGTAGCTCCTGTATATAGCCTCGCTACTGTTATTTTACTGCTGCTCTTAAATTATTTTTAACTTATCACTTATTTTTCTTAAAACTGCATTGTTGGTTAAGGGCTTATAAGTAAGTATTTCACTGTAAGACCTGTTGTAGTTCTACTCATTCTATTTCTATCTAGTTGCCACTTAATCCAGTGGCGGCGATACAGTGACCCAGTTCTGTCAGTGGAGTTGAACTCTGCGTTATCTGGGCGTAGATAGCTGTGCAACAGAGCGACTGTGTACTGTTCCAGACAGGGCAGACACTCAAAACTAAGAAAGCTATAGAAGATAATGAGTGGTAGAACACCTCACAGCAAGCATTTTTTTTTTACTTTAAAAAACACAACAACAAAAAATCTGGAGACAAGTGATGTAAAAATGGAACTCAAACCAATTGAGGAAAAAGGTCACGGTTTAAAAAAATAAAGTGACACTGTCTAACAAATGTTGAGTCAGTAGCTTCACATAAGGCTACTGGTTTTATCATCATAATGTCCAAACTTATCCCTGGTGGTCAATGCGAAATATAAAACAGCTGATGGAGGTGGGCTACATCAAAATACAAATTTTAGAGAGTAGCAAGACAATTGCAAAACCAGGTGTAATGCAGCAGAAACGCATACGGGTCATTCATTTAGCGCATGAAAAATATGTTCCATTAATGTCAAGATTTAAATTGACCACATCCCTAGGAGTGTGTCATGTGATGGCTGGAGTGAATACCAGGGTGTAAGGTAGCAAGTAATGTTACATGGGGCATTTTGGCCAAGGGCTTGCATTCCCCAAAGTGCAAGGGGCTGGTTTTAGTATGTGACATCCTGCTAGCATCTGCCCACCCACTCAGAGTAGGGATATAAGGAGTACCTTTAACCTATACAATATGAATCTAAGCAACCTTTAAAGTGAGACCTAAAAATAAAAACGACATGACATTTTAAAATGAACTGTATCTCGGATATGAAGAGAGAACGGGGTCATTCCTTCATTGGACCCCTGCATCACTTGAGATAATAAATGTGGACAGAATGCATGGGTATAAAGTCCCAGCTAAATGCCGAGACAGTGCAGTCTTCCCCATGTATTCCTTTTTATTAAATAAATATATGATTATTTATTGAGATGTTAAACGGTCTCAGTGTAAAATTATGACGACTAAACCCAGATATAAAGTACGTTTTTAAATTTTTTATAAATAAGATCACCTTTGATAACTAACGATCACCAAAATACAAACTACAGTCAGGAGAATCAATTCAAAAAATTTCCCCAATGGGTCCCCATTGATTTTGTTACGTTTGAGTCACTCAAATAGCGTAAGAACACAGGATAAGCCATGGCAAAATGTGTAGAATTGCAGGAAATTAGCTTCAAAATATCAACAGTGTCTCTGCCGCCAAGTGGGACGCTAAAATTTCTGTCAGTGACAGCTCCATTAGCCACACTCCCACTACAAATCCAACTTTGCCACCGCTGCTGAAAAAAATACCAGGGGAAATAATGCAGGGAGAATAGAATGGCTGAATTGGTGAGGGTTTGAACTGGCTGGCATTGTGGTGTGGCCAGTTTGCCATCATCTCTCCAGTGATCTGAATTTGCAATAGAATATGCTTTTCTGTTTATGTTGCCAGCAAGCCTACTTTCTAAACACCCTGGGAAGCCAATCACTTATTTTTGGTGGCAACATAGTATGGGGATAGAAGCTTCCTCCAATTGTAAACACCAACTGTGAAAATAAAAATGTCAATATAAATAGCAAAAATGTATAAATGTGTGTGCAACTTTGCCCTTTGTTCACTGTCCAATGTGCTAGCTACAGGTTGATGCTGGGATGCAAAACCTAGCTATGAAGGGACCCATCCACAGAGGGTCAATGAAAACTGTCAACAAACCAACATAAGCCACACGGCTAAAAGGGTCAATCAAAACCTGCTAACGAATTGCATGTAATTTCGTTCGATAGATGTTTTCATTGAGCTCACCACATAGCTAGATTTCGTTGTCACTACTCCCTGTCCCGCCATCTTGGACCGGCCCAAGCAGCCATGACTAGCTAGCTATCCAAACAGCTAACGCGTTTAGCTAACATTAGTTAGCAGCCGTTGGAACATAGCTAAAGCCCGTCTCGAGCTCTTCACAATCAAAACTAACTCCGGGGCACGAGAACGGCTCAAATTCATGCATACATTTCGCACGAGCCAGATACACAGTGCAGCAAGCAAACATACTTTCCTGGCACCATGGGAAGTCTACTCCATGATAGAACGTTAAATCGCCATTAAAAACAACGTAGCCTTCCTAAACGTTAGCTAGTTCTCTGACCAAGTAAGGTCACTTTATCATACTCGGTAGATTTGGCTAGCTGGCTACAAAACGTGACCTGAAGCTTATCACAGTAATGATGTTTTCTGTAAAAAGCCAAATTCTATATGTCCCTGACCACTGAATCTCTAGCTAGCGAACATTCAGAATGAGCTGGCCAACTCCAGAGTCCAACAACGCACGTTCCACAAGCTAGTTAACGTTATCAAACTAGCAGGGGACTAGCTAGACATTTGCCAGCAGGCTAAATTAAAAGGTTAGCATGTTCGTCTTATCAATATAAATGACTAGCCCGCAAGTATGTACTTGATATGTTATATTACACAGCCAGCTGGCTAACGTTAATTAGCTAACTTCTTCAGCTACCAGGTTTGTTAGCCATTTCTACTGCACCCAATACAAACCATCTTGGTAGAAACATTTGATATGACAAGCCTTTGTGACTAACAAATCGCTAAGTTGACGAGTTAGATAAATGCAAGGCCACCCTAATAACGAAAATAGCCAGTTGGGTTACTAAAACGCGTTTATGCAATGGAAAAGCCGTTCATTTTCACTATTGGATTAGCTAACAAGGGAAAGAAGTCGGGTAGGAACGGTGCGTAGCCGCAGGGTCGCTCTGCGCACATCGTGTGATGGGTGTATGGTTAACCAGAGTCCGTGCTCTCACCTGAGAGTGGACTGGCTATGTTAGTTAGTTTAACATAGTTACACGTATTACTATGTGGGCAAGAATGTAGAAGGTGCAAGTGTTGTGGTTCAAGGACCGGCTGGTCCTGTGTGTTTGCAACTTAGCGAGCTACCTTCAACAGTAAGGCCTTCGTTCTGGCGCCATCTTCATGAAGCCTCTGAAATCCAAACAGTGAGCTGCAAGCAAGAATACAACACAGGCGGTTCAGTATCACTTGCACTGCCGTGCAAATGGATTTAACGTATAAAAACGGCAAACGCGTGTACAGAATATTAAGAATACACCAGAGGTGTGTGAAGGGCTTTGACTCCGACCTGTCAATTCCGACCAAGCTGTCCCTCTCTTGGGCTGTCAACGTCGGAAAGTCCTCCTCGGTTTCACTGGCTTTTCCCGCCGCCATTTTCTTTTCCTCATCACCACCAGAAGCCGAGCCGAGACTCCGAGCAGCAGCGCAGGCAGCAACAGCGAGCGAGACTCCGCACGATTGCATGGAATCGCGACGAGAGGGCGAACGAAATACTCCACCAAATCAAAGAAGGGAAAACTAAAAATGTATTAAGATAGAATAAACTTTTCTCCACGATCAAAACGCAATTCAAAATGGTAAATCCTTTCAGGAAAACAAGTACCCCTCCAAAAAGTATTCGCGTCACATTTTTAAGCGCCGTTTATGCAACTAATCAAATGTAATGCATGAAGTTCAATTCTTGCAGTTTGAAAAGAGTATTATTTGACCATAAAATTCCCCACAGCCACCAGCTTAAAGTTGTTATAATTGTGTCACACAAGCAAGCGAACCCACGCGCCGCCGTAGTCACGCCTCTCCTACCTCTTCAGCCAATAGAAATGTCTGAATATCAGCATATGACATGAAGTTTTTTTTACCAATCTTCATTTATCTTTTTACAAACCATAGAAATCAATTATACATGTTCATTATTTCTCAAAATCAATAATGTATATATTGTATAGGTATTCACATTTATTGATTTGTTTTGCAAAGTGCATAAATAACAATGTTAAATAACTACATGCAAACTGTCATATTACTAAATACATTTAAGAGTGACAACTGAGAAATTTGTGCAAATACTTGATACCAGTATTATTTGCTGTTGATGGGTAAGCATGTCTAAATAAAACGTTGCAATGATGTGTGGAGGTAAGAATTCTGATTAGGACTGTAAAATCCTAATCAGAATTCTTACCTCCACACATCATTGCAACGTTTTATTTAGACATGCTTACCCATCAACAGCAAATAATACTTGTCAAAAATGTCTCACCCTGCAATGTTCACATCATAATAATCATCATCCTTGCCCCACATTCCTATACATTTTTGTGGTTGATACCAATTTGATCTGTTTGCATTTTTGTTTTAATGTACTAGCTAGTTCTACTGTATTTATGTGCAGTATATTTACTGTGTTATGAATTACATTCTTACTTTTGTACATGTCTTGAAAATGAAATGTATAGCAATCATTCTTGTTGGTGTTTTTTCCCCCAGCTGTGGACATTTTCAAAATACCCAGACTCATTTGTTAGACAAGACATATCCATCCAATATAAAATCCTCAAATCTAATTATCCAAATAGCTTTTTTGATATATCATAAAACCATTTAACATATTACTTTATAAAATCTTACTATTTATTTTGATATCAATTGATTATATATAAGTTACAGTATTTGATGTAGATTGGAATTACATTCAAATCAATTTAAATGTTCAAGGGATAAAGTGATAGCTATTTTGGGCAGAAATTGAATCTAATATGAGGGAAATCGAATCTTATTTTGTATGGAACATTTTTATGCTTCCAAATGAAATTGTCAACATTCTGCAACATTTCAAAGAAAGAGCAAAGTGTTAAAATACTGATGTGGCAAAGCATCATTCTGTAGGCGGGGCCAGCAGAGGTTTATAAAGCTCAGGGGCGGGGCTTGCATACAGCGGACAACATCCTGATGTAATTTTCTCCAAAATGGCGGATCGCAAAGAAGGTTAGTGCTTGCCCATGTTTATGGATAAAATAATCTCGAATTATAACAATGAATCAGCTATACTATATATAGATAGTTCCAATATTAAGAAATCTAAACACTCAAATATTGCTATTCGTTCAGCTGCGGATTTTGACAGGGGGACTTTACTGACTAGATGGCTAGCTTTGTTGCTAGCAATTTAGCCTAATTTCTAAACAATGGCATGCAATCGCCCATCGACCCAAATACCAGCCATTGGCATTGTGAACCTATTTGTTTTTGTCACCCATGGCTCCTATCCCGACTACTGTAACGTTATCGCAGATATACACTTTATAGTAATGACGTGAACGTGATTACCAACTAAACAAGTATTCCAGTCATGTTTTAAATCAATATGCAATGAATTCATGTGTTTTTGTGAATTCTATCAATACTACTATGAAGTTACAGCAAAGATTTAGATGCATGCATTGGAACTGTTTCTTGACTGTGAGGTAATTGGACTGAATTTGGACCTGAAACCTGCCCTAGGTTGCCTAGATTATATAAAAATCTGCCCTAGGTTGCCTAGATGATAGAAAAACCTGCCCTATGTTGCCTAGATGATAGAAAAACCTGCCCTATGTTGCCTAGATGATAGAAAAACCTGCCCTATGTTGCCTAGATGATTGCCCTATGTTGCCTAGATGATAGAAAAACCTGTCCTAGGTTGCCTAGGTGATATAAAGTGAAAGCAAAACAGTTTAAATTATTTGTATGTCTTTCCTTCATCCCAGATGACATCTTATCAGAAAAGGATGAGCCGGAGAGCGAGGATGAGACCTATGAGGTGGTGGACCTGACAGAGTACGCCCGGAGGCACCAATGGTGGAGCATGGTGTTTGGGAATAACTCTGGTCCCCTCGCAGAGAAATACTCTGTGACCACGCAGATCGCGATGGGAGGGGTCACTGGCTGGTATGCAACCCAAAGCAAAGGTGTATAGGCTAAATATTTATTATACAAATGTCTGGATCTTTGGCCCCTCGGAAAGTTTTCAACACATTTCACTGATGAAATGCATGGTATGAGTTTTGTCAAGTCACTTAACCTTGAGTCCCTAGTAGAGGTCCACCGATTAATCGTAATGCGATTTCAAATTTTCATAACAATCGTTAATCTGCATTTTTGACACCGATCAGGCTGATTACATTGCACTCCACAAGGAGACTGTGAGGCTGACTACCTGTTATGCGAGTGCAGCAAGGAGCCAAGGTAAGGTGCTATTTAGCATTAAACATCTTATAAAAAACAATCAATCTTAACATAATCACTAGTTAACTACACATGGTTGATGATATTACTAGTTTATCTAGCTTGTCCTGCGTTGCATATAATCGATGCGGTGCCTGTTAATTTATCATTGAATCATAGCCTACTTGCCAAACGGGTGATTAACAAGCGCATTCGAGAAAAAGCGAAAAAGCACTGTCGTTGCATCAATGTGTACCTAACCATAAGGGGTTGCAAGGGGTTGTTCCCCTTGCAGAGGGGAATTCATGTTAGCAGGCAATATTAAACTAGGGAAATTTTGTGGCGCGATGGGTAATGATGAATATTTTGGAGGGTGGCTGTTGTCGATGTGTTCCTGGTTGACCGATCCCAGGTAGGGACGTGGAGAGCAGGACGGAAAGCTTTACTGTTACACTGGCAATACTAAAGTGCCTATAAGAACATCCAATAGTCAAAGGTATATGAAATACAAATGGTATAGAGTTGGAAATAGTCCTATAATTCCTATAATAACCTCAAGCTAAAACATTTTACCTGGGAATATTGAAGACTCAATGTTAAAAGGAATCACCAGCTTTCATATGTTCTCATGTTCTGAGCAAGGAACTTAAATGTTAGCTTTTACATGGCACATATTGCACTTTTACTTTCTTCTCCAACACTATGTTTTTGCATTATTTAAATAAAATTGAACATGTTTCATTATTTATTTGAGGCTAAATTGATTTTATTGATGTATTATATTAAGTTAAAATAAGTGTTAATTCAGTATTGTTGTAATTGTCATTATTACAAATAAATACTTTTTAATAAAAATAAAAAAATCTGCTGATTAATTGGTATTGTCTTTTTGGGTCCTCCAATAATCGGTATCAACGTTGAAAAATCATAATCGGTCAACCTCTAGTCCCTAGTGTTCCAGTCCGAGTCCTTTATTCCCAAGTCGAGTCACAAGTCCCTTGGTAGTGCTAAAAGCTGTGGTCCAACCATTTAAAAATCAAAATTCTCTCCAACTGTTGGTACATTTTAAGGATATATCTAACATTTGCTGTTGTAGCTAGTAGGCCCCATATTTTAAATTATGCATCAGAGAGATTTTCTGACAACAAAGTCACTTCTGGTCCAGTCTGAGTTGAGCCATGAAAATTGAGACTTGAGTCCGAGTCAAGTCTGAGTCCTGGACTCGAGTACTACAACACTGCTATCAGTCACTCCTCTCTCTCACATTCAGGTGTGCAGGATACTTGTTCCAGAGAGTAGGGAAGATAGCTGCAACTGCCATAGGTGGAGGGTTCCTGTTATTACAGGTAAGAGATGCATCATATTTCTATTGAGTCAACGCTGGGTACATAATACATAATACACATCTCTATTCCATTTTTAAAAGTTTATTTAACTAGGCAAGTCCGTTAAGAACAAATTCTTATTTACAATGACGGCCTACCCCGGCCAAATCCTAATCCGCAAGACGCTGGGCCAATTGTGCGCTGCCCTTATTGGACTCCCAATCACTGCCAGTTGTGATACAGCCTGGAAACTAATCAGGGTCTATAGTGACGCCTCTAGCACTGAGATGCAGTGCCTTACTTCACATCAACTAAGGCGCCACTTGGGAACACCAATGACATCACATGTTACAACATGAACGGAGTGCCACTTCACATGCAACCCAACAATCCTCACTCATTTTCCTTTCTGCACCTTCTCCTGCAGATAGCGAATCACAGTGGCTACGTGCAGGTGGACTGGAAGAAAGTGGAGAAGGACGTGAACAAAGCAAAGAAACACCTGAAGAAGAGAACCAAGCAAGCAGCCCCTGAAATTAACTCCTTCTTCGAGGAGGTAAAGGTATTAATTACACTGCCTGACTTTACTAATCATTTCTTTATGGTAGGCTATTGTGCCTATAGTATTGCGTGATTCTATAAGGTGAACATGTTTGAGATGTGTGCGTGCTCATTGGTCCTTTACTGTTCATTTATTCCGTGAGACTAACACCAGTACCTGGGTGTGGGAGCTGCTTTTTGATTCAATTGGATTGCCAGTCCGCTTGAATCTCAGTGCCTTGCATTGCATGTACTTATGAGGAAAAAAAGGTATACTTAATTATCATATTTGGGGGGAAATAGCTAAGTTCATAAATACCTGAGTCATCCGCAGCCATTTGATGGACTAATAATGCAGCAACATCGCCCTCTAGCGAACTCACACTGTAAAAGCACATTTCTGGATTTATCACAAGCAGAAACTAAAGTATACCCTGCGTATAACAATCTTATTTTTCCATCTATTATCACTTATAACCCTTCAGTTATTGGAGGTGACCTCCCACAGTCTGCTTGTTTTCTCTCCTCCTTCCCCTCTCTGCAGGCCACAGAGTTTGTCAAGAAGAACATTGTCCTGTCCAGCGGGTTTGTGGGTGGATTCCTCCTGGGCTTGGCCTCCTAATGGCGTCGGGGCCAATTCACGACTGAGGAAGTCGTTACATAGGAAGAAGGAAGCTGTCATTACTGTGAACTGAGTCACCACACGGGATGTTGTCATTAACTGTGAATCGTTGTCTTTCTCCCAGCACGGAACTAGTCATGAAACGGGTTTGGGAGGAGGCTGAACATGTGAAGCTGCCACTTTATGCCCCCCTGGCTGCTCTCTTCCGTTACTGCCCAACT
The DNA here is from genome assembly GCF_034236695.1 of Oncorhynchus nerka. NCBI lineage: Eukaryota > Metazoa > Chordata > Actinopteri > Salmoniformes > Salmonidae > Oncorhynchus > Oncorhynchus nerka. Next base: position 17,854 of record NW_027039713.1, on the reverse strand, counting down.
GATCAGAGTCTAGCTTGTCCACCCTCTTTTTATTCTATTTATCTGGTGGTTTCTGATCCAGGATCAGTTGTTTGGGCCTGTTGAATATGACATTTTTATACTTCATATTCATAATCAGCACTACCCCCAACATCAATGTATGTGAAAATGTCACGTTTCTATGTTTTGAATCAGCTATGTTATATATATTTGTTCACCATCATATGGTGTGCATCATGTGATTTGAATCCATTAGTGAAGTATGCCTACTCATAACTGGTTGAAATCACGATGCACACCAGATGATGCCATTAGAAAAACTAATTTTGACTTCAAAACATAGAAACATGGCATTTTCACATATGTTGATGTTAGGGTAGTTCTGGAGATGATGAATACAATGTTGAAAATGTTAGAAATGTCCCTTTAAGTGCACAACGCAACACCTCTTGATATACTACTAATATACTGTACCACACACTGGACATAGGATTCCTTGGCCCCTGTCTATCTGGTGCCCTCTTTTACCTGGAAGAACAGGTCTAGGATCAGGAATGTGTCCCAAATGCCCATAGTGCACTACATTTGACCAGAGCCCTATGTAGGAAATTAGGGTGCCATTTGGGACACAGGCCAGCTCTCCCTAATGTACTGTGCTATTCAACAAAATGTGTCTGCAGACCTGTTGCAGGTTACCAACACCTGATCACTGCACCTTTGCTGGTTTGTAGGTATAAGAATATTTTTCTGGGGGCAGCTCTGCAGAATGGTCACTAGTTGGCACAGCCACAAAATCTGATTTTAAATCTAACTGTAACCACACTGTTAACCCTAATGCCTAACCTTAAATTTAGACCAAAAAGTTTAATGTAGTTTTCATGAATTTTTACAATATAGCCAAGTCTGACTTTGCAGCTGGCCTATCCAGCGGATTTGCTTAGTTCTGCCTCCAGGGCAAGACTCATTCCAAAACATGTGAACCTGCTATCAGTGTAGTCATAGGAAAACATGTGATTTAGTCATGTGTAGAATATACTATCAGTTTTATAGATAGAAGGAAATGTACAGTATAAAGTCAGTGTTCAGTTAACTATTTAAATATTACGTTATGAGTTGTTCCATATTGTGTCTTTAACTATTTAAATATTATGTATAGATTTGTCTTATGATTCTGTTTTGTCAAATAAAGTTGCCTGATTTTTGTTGGTTAGCAATGTTAACAGTTGTGTGTGTGGTCACTGGACTGCATGGCAGACATGCATACAATCAGGGCTTGGTGTGTACACTGAGTAGATTAACAGTCTTATCTTGACACGTTTAACTTCTCAACAATATGTTTATTTTGATTATTAAAGCCAGCATGACGTTCCGATTTTAGTAACTCTATGGCTGCCTTTACACAGGAAAACCAACTCCGATCTTTTGCCAAATTATTGGTATTTTGGCCGATCAGGTCAGATTTTTTGCCAGTAATTTCGGCAAAAGATCAGAATTGGGCTGCCTGTCTTAAGTGTAGTCTATGAGTTCCGTTAATGCAAATGTCCAGATTTTATGATGTGAATAGAAATGGATGTGTCAGCATGGAGGATGGGTTTGTAATAACCACCATGCATGTCACAGCAGCAATGAATGAGCATTGTCACAATACTAAGATATTTCACCACTATGTCTCTGTATTCATCTACACTGTGAGATCTGCTTTTGAAAGGTACTGCATGTAGAAAGTGACAAAGATACTCCCCAAATCAATCTAAAATAAGTACTAATTGTATATTTTTTGTGTTTACCTCTGTCACAGAGTACAATATCAATTAATTTTAAAAAAAATGTGTTTTTGTTTATATTAAATGCACATTGAATTGGGGTTTAATCCTGATAGGCTTTCTGTAGCTAGGGATTTAGTTCTGGGATTTATAAAGTACTCTTTGTCAATTGACCTCCTTTCAAATAAAATTGTATTGATTTATTGTAATTTCATAATGTCCTGTCAGAGGCATATTGATTTGTGTAAATAATGACTTCAATGTCTATTGAGCTGAATGAAGCTGAAAACAGAGGCAGCCATGATGTTACCTCACCAGAGTGCCTCTCTCTACTGTGTGTTACTGTAGCTGCCAGCACCACACTACCACTGGTCCCTCCCTGTTGCTATGGAAACTGCTCTTTTTCTCTTTCTCTCTTCCGCCTGCTCTCTTGTGGTGTGGTGTGTCCTTCCCTCTTTCTCGCTGCCTTTCTCTGTTCTCTCTCTCTGTTTCTCTCTCGCTTTCTTTTTCCAGTCCTGCCCTTTTCTTTGTTTTTACCTCTATCTATCTGTGAGTGTGCCCATGTGTAATGGTATAGGGGTAGGGGGGATATTAGAGTGGGGGGAATGAGATGAGGCCCACTCTCCACCATCCGATGACCACATCACCAACCAATCGGATCATCAATAGCCCTTAATAGATCCAACCAATAGTAGGGTAAAGCCAGAGTATAAGCGCCATGGAAACTGCAAGGGATGTTTTATAATAGTAGCTCGCCCTAGTGGCACCAGATACCGGTACACCTCAGTCAGGCTGTTCAAAGCAATTGTGTTATTAATCCATTGATCGTAATATAAGGGCTGCATCTTCATACTTAAACCTCTCCTCATATCTCCTTTATCTGCACTGATCTGGGAAAAAAATAGGAAAGGCGAATTCGATATGGTGCATGCATATACTAGGTACTGGCTTTCATCAGTTACTTCATATTAGTAGAGAAAGAGAGACAGGAAACAAATTATAGTATTGAGATACAACCTAATCCATGCCTTCAGGCAGCTGGCTCCAAAGGGTCCAAGCCATACAATAGTTAACTCTGTCACAATCAGTTTGTTGAGAGCTGTCATTAATATGGTTACGCAATACCCTCTCTGTGGTACTAGTCAGTGGACAAAGTCAGAGATGAAACGTCAATGCATGTTAGAATAGCAATGTTCATTATTCATAGTACATATAATTAGTACAGTGAGAAGCTGCAATTGTTATACAAAATGAGTTATTAAACAACTTAGCCTACCTGGTTAAATTCAAGAGAAAATTGAAAATAAATCAAAAATAAATAAAATTGTATCATAATGCTAGCCTGTGAGACTGAAATGTTTGTTACTGAAGGAAGATTCTGTGTGGTACATTTATTAAACAACTGATAGATAGAGACCATTTTGGGTCTATGGATGTTATATTATTCCTGCATTTCATGAGAGTTCTTTAAAATAAAAATTAGAATCAAATGGGACCATTTCTCCCTGAGTTGGCAGTGAAACTGTCATCATAATGTTAGCCTGCTGTTGTAAGACTGTAAAATAATTTTGTTTCTGAAGGAAGATTTGGTTGACAAAATTCTGTTACATTCAGATTTCTTATTTATTTTGGTATAATAAGTAAGCCTATGACATTAGTGAGTCTTAGACTGGTTATGGATTATTCCTGCATTGCATCTAGACCCCATTTGGAAGTTCTTTATCATATAATTAGGAATTATAAGACTCTTTTTGGGTATGAACCTTCTTATGATGGCAATCCAGAGGACTCACCATTTTGGAATAATACAAATGCATTGGGAGTTGGTCAACCATGGTTTGCCAGGGTGCTGTTGTAAGATATTGTGTAAAATAATGAATTTGAAGAAAACTGGTAGTTTATAATTATATGACTATATTTTGGTTGACAATAATTATATTACAAGAACCACTAGGCATATTTTAATGTTTTAATAATCATATCTTCGGAGGACACATATCTTTTATTTCCCTCCATAAATAAAATCAGGATAACAACAAGTTTAATTTCATTCTTATCAGACAGCATTTTGACAGAATTTCTCCCTGTAAGCACTAGGCTGCTGGCTACGTTCAGCAGAGAGGCGAATGTGACAGACCCAAGATGTGACTGTGACATGACTATGCCTAACAGGTCTAATATCTGTCAGGTATCTTATCACCTATTATTAGAAAGTATCTCTGGATGCACACCTGAACAACAGACATCACTTCAAATCTCATCTCCTGCCCAGAGTGTAGAATGCATAGGCCCATTTATGTTGAGGCAGAGCAAAATAATGTCCAGCCAATGTGAGGCCATCACTTGCAGGAATCTGGTTGTACTTGCTTTTTTAATGCATGGCAACAAGGGTTTATAGAAATAGGACATTTGCTTAATATTCCGCCCAAAAATGTTCATATATTTCCAATAGTCAACTCCTGTGTTTCCAATGATGCTATGGATGCTGGTCCTTTTTTGATACCCTTATTTATAGACGTGCAATATTGGTCCGACAAATCTGTATCAGATGGAAAGTAATAATTCATACACAATACACGATAAATATTATTGCGAGGCAGTGAAAGGATTGTGGAAACGCTGACGTAAGGTGATGGGTTTGATGTTGTCAACGCGTGCGCGCGGTGCATTGAATGCGACCGTGGATTGGTGGAATGGGAAGTGTGAAACCGATTAGGAAACTGCGCCTTGGGGGACTTGGAGGGTGGCGCCCTGAACGTCATGTTGGCTCAAGTGGCATTGGAATTAGCAAAGAGTCTGAGCGCGCCTACGAAGCCATTATGGCTCTCCACACACCAGTATCATAACCTAGAGAGGGAGGAGTCTTCCATTTCTGGAAGCCGGAGGAGCAGCATCCGAGACAGCGTAAAAATTGGAGTAACGGTGCTCGAAGGAGACTGGAATACGAAATAATATCATTTTATTTTCAACATACCAACGAAATATACATGGATGCACATTTTACGAGATAAACATGAAGGTCTTTGATTTAAGATCAGGTAGCTGCAACCTTGTTTTGCATGTGCGGTAATATTCCAAGACATATGTGATACGTTGGGTGTGCTCAGCGCGATAACGGCGCTAGCAAGCTATTTCAAACGGTAAAATAAATCCAGATTGCTAGGAGATAGCCAACCATTTTATAGTTAGCCAGCTAGCTTGCGGGGGAGCAAGCTGCCTACTCGGGCAGAGGCATCTGGTAGGCATTAGCCTAAAATACAATCTCGGGGCATGCAAAGAGGTTTGTTTTGTGCAAACGGTTGATAAATCCCGCGTCCTCGGCTCTGGTCGTGGGATTAACCAGCCGGAGAAGGTGGGGCCGAGGAGTGTCAAAAACGGTCGAGCTAAACCCAGCGCATGTAGCTTGGCGCTCTAACTAGCGGGCTAACATTACCTCTCCATCGGTTTTCCATTTGGGAAATTAATTTAGGAAACTAGAATAATTCGACCATTGCTGGGGTATTCCGTGGCAGTTACCCCTCCATCGGTTTTCCATTTGGGAAATTAATTTAGGAAACTAGAATAATTCGACCATTGCTGGGGTATTCCGTGGCAGTTACCCCTCCATCGGTTTTCCATTTGGGAAATTAATTTAGGAAACTAGAATAATTCGACCATTGCTGGGGTATTCCGTGGCAGTTCCCCTCTCTCCCAACGAGGATCAGTCAGAGCTGTACACTTGAGGCCATTGGCTTCTCTACAAATAATACCGTGTGGGGCGAATTTCACGGGGGTAGCATCCCCGTTTGTCTTGGACCATGGCGGACGACGACGTGCTTTTCGAGGATGTCTACGAGCTGTGCGAGGTGATTGGGAAGTAAGTGTCAGCATATGTTTATGAACTGAACAATGATAATAAATGAAACCTCTTGTTTGCATTGAGTGCATTGTATTGCGTGTCTGCCTGCCTGTTTTTTCTGTATGGAAGCAATTGCCTTACAAATATTAATTGCCACCACCATCATGACAGCTGTTTTACTTGGCCTACTTGTAGGTGAGTTGGTCATACAAAACCTCACACTACCCATCTATTGTCAGGCCTATGCAAAACCACTTCCACAGTAGCTAATTCAATAAGCATATAACACGATTGCATAAACTGTTCAATATATGGGAAACCAGTTAGGCCTACTGACTTGTTAGTTTGATTGGGTGAGGCCCAATAATGTATGGTGAAGCCCCTGTTTAGTTCAAGAGCCGAGTGCATTGTTTTAGCTGGGCAGGATATCTTCATTTAACATGGCAGGAGAGAATATATCTGTTCAAAACGAAAGTTCATTGGCTCACACATATTCAAAACATTTCTCAATCTAGATCATTTTCATTCATGTTTTGTGCATCCATTCAGCTTTGTCAGATAGACACATTATTTTGATGAGGCGGTACTGGGCGACAGGTAGCCTAGCGGTTAGAACATTGGGCCAGTAATGGAAAGGTCACTGGTTCCTTCCAATACCTGAGCCGACAAGGTGGGAAATCTGACAGTGTGCCCATGAGCAAGGCACTTAACCCTAATTTGCTCCAGGGGTGTTGTACTACTATGGCTGACCCTGTAAAACAACACATTTCATGGCACCTATCTGGTGTATATGACAATATAACATATTATTTTACTACACATAGGCATAGTGACTGATTTGTGGTTTGGAACAGAGGCGCTATATGTTTTAAAAGCTGGGCCATTCATAGTTTTGGGTTGAAATGTAAACTTGTTTGGCTACTACAACTAGGTCTATAACGATCTCCACAAGTACTACTGTCAACACCACTACACTCTTCTCTCAGTTTCAGGGTAATTATAGTCAATCATTTAGTATCATTGGCCATTTGGAACAAGACACAGGCTGCAGATTGTCATTGTGATGACATCACACACTACTTCTTGATCCTACTTTAAGAGAAGGAGCATAGGCTCCTGGGGAGGATGGAACTTCAACAGAATAGTCCCATTCAGTGTTTTGGGTAGACTGCTGTGTTCTATGGCTGCACCGGTGTTCTGATATCATCATGCACTGCTAGTCATTGTCCCTGCCCTGTCAATTGTAGACCAGTCTATTGATCCCCACCAACCAGAGGTGGCCAATCCTATTGTTGATGAACTTTTAAGCATTGCACACACAGTTAATGATCACGTTTATCCCTGATCTATTTAGCCCAGATTTGTCTTACAAAGAGATTTAGGAGGCAACCTAATTTTACCCTGGATTGACAATTAGTCTAAAATCTAAAGTAGCAACTCTGGGTTTAGGCCAAAACCCAGTTCAGTAAAACCAGTTATCAGGTTTCAGAATAACATGAACAAATGTTTAAAGCATTCCCAGTTCCAACACTGAGATAATTGATAGTCTAAAACAGTTCAGACCTATCTGTTTCACACTATAAACATTGATTTATAAAGCACATAAATCCTAACATGCATTAGTGCAGGAAGAAGGTGGTTTGTTGATTGAAGAGGGCCTCTTCTATTTGGTGCAGACCTCATTTGCCCTCACATAGCTTACAACAATGTCATTTTCACAGATTAGTCTGGAAACCCAGATTGAAATGTATTGAAACTACCACCCACTCCAACCAATACCCCCTTTACCCCGGATGTCTATTGTTGTGGCTGATGATCACACCCCTTCATATGAAGACTGGGCAGGCAGGCTGCTGTGGTCTTGGAGCTGGCCAAGCTCCCCTCCCCCTCTATGCTCAATCGAGACCCGTGGGTCCATTAGGGTCCAGGCTGAGACACATGCTGATTGCTCTTCAGCCCCTCAGGCTCTACTCTTTGTTTGGGGAGCTCTCTGCTTCGGTTACCTCCTCACTCAGTGACGGATCTAGGATCTGGTCTACTTTACCCAGTCCTGGTGTTAGATGTCATGTGGTGGGTGACAATACTGGTCTCGGGACAGCTGGTAAATAAGTAGCCGCCCAGGGCCTACCTTGGTGCAGTAACGCAGAGAGGGCCTCTAGTCAGAGGAGCCTACACCATGACTATGTTATCACCATGATCAGAAAGGGCTTCATGGCCTCCTACCTTCCCCTTCCCAAAGTCATTTGTTCCTCCTTTCATCTTTCCTTTCTCACTCATAGTTGTCAGGGCACAAGGGCGTCTTTCACCAAAACAGCTACACTTATTTATTTCATTGTACATCACCAGGTTCTGTTTAGTGAAGCAAATCTTTTCCAATAAACTTGATTTATGTCCCAGCTTTGTGAAAAAAGCCGAACAAAAAGCACGATTCCAAATCAATCCTCTCCACCAGCCCAGCCTAGTTTCTGACAGTGAAGCGATTGTCAGACAAAAGCACTGAGTACCAGCCAGTGTCTTTTAGGTACAGAACTCTGCCAGCCTCTCCTGCAGAAAGCTGGGGATCATTTTCCTCAGCACAGGATGAAGGGAGGGGATGCTGAGGAAGATCATTGGAGACAATAGAGGGTTTGAAATAGGATTGCCCCGAGGCTGATATATAACTAATGTCAGCGGACTCCAGGGCTGACCTCCAATTTTTGTAAACCACACTCACTGTCAAGAAGAGCTAGGGAACCAACGAACAGAGGCTTAGAATAAGTCCTCTCCTGCTATCCCATGTTCCCTTTGGTTCACATTGGTTCAGATGTTTTCGTTCCCTTGGTAGTTCATGGGGAGTGTTCAATGAGCTGAAGACGTGCTGTTATCGCAGCTCAAGGGTCTGTATTGTCAGGGACGTCTAAAGCGGCGTTGACACGGCAACAAATGTTTGTCGCTTAGTAGGATGTGATTTTACAGCCAGTCATTTTTCTGTTTCGCTTCTAGTGTTGCCTATGCTTCCATGCATGGCTCTGAGAATCATTTCCATAAGTAACTAATATAGTCTAGGTGGGTTTTTACGAGATCTGTAGCCTTAAAAATAACTGTCAATGGAATACTCACTTCACACGTGGCCTGTAGCCCTCTGAGGAGGTTTGGGAACTATAACAAGACATTTTGTTTGACGAGAGAGAGAGAGACATTTGACTGACACTGTAGATCTGTGAATGATTGAAATGTTGTGGTGACACTTCCCAAAGTAGGTGTGACGTGCTACCGACAGGCTGAAACGGTGTAAATGGACATGTCAACCAGCGACATATGCAGGTGTTCGTGTTAGCTGATGAGGGAATAGTTTCGGGCTAGTACATGCACACATCCAAACACCTCTGCTATAATTTGTCTAAGGTTGGCAGACAGTGGAGGTTTGGGGTTGGCAGAAGGCCTTTGGGACGACTGAGCCTTTGTTTCGGCTCAGTTCCTGAGCTGGAGGAGTGTTTTAATCTCTCTGTTATTTCTACCTAATCTCATTTAAGAAACTGGGTGGTTCGAGCCCTGAATGCTGATTGGCTGAAAGCTGTGGTATATCA